>NC_052134.2:26147018-26254613 GCF_016086655.4 Lepeophtheirus salmonis
ATCCAATATCCTATGAAAACCCATCAACAAATTGCAAATCTGGTCACTTTTTTATAACTATATAATTCCTTAAATGAAGAATGTAGGAGGTGGGATCTCACAGTAATCATGTTCTTCTCTAAATGGAAACTCAATTGCATTTGCTACTGATGAGTTTAGAGTTTGTGTGGCATAAATAACCTTCATTTTCATTCTTTGAAAGTTTATGTGCCTCTTGGTCAATTTGTTTGCACATTTCTTCGTCCTGTAATTTATCTAATTCCTGTATGAATTTCCATTCAATTTTATTTACATTAGAATAATAAATGATCTTACAAGCAGCAAGACTATTTTTCACAAATGTTATCATATGAGTACAATCCAGAAGGACGTAAATTATTTTATCTAGAGTTGCTGGATTAGGGAACCATGGTATAAAATGATCTTATTCTAAACTTGCACTCAATATTGAAATCATGGAGAAGTGTGCAGATGGCCCATCACATAACAAAGCTACAACAATTATTCCAACATCATGAAGTTTTTATATGCACAAGGTAAGCAAGTTAGCCTTTTCCTCTCCAGATAGACCATGTATGAGAAATTAGCCTATTGGCAATTTGAAACTACTATTGATGCTGGTTACCATGAAAACAAAGGCATTTTGAACAAATGGATCAGAAGGTTAATCCGAATCTGTACTTGTTCCAAGGTCCACTCATCCATGATACCGTGTTCCATCAAACATTATATGCTTTTTGATTGCCATTTCATCCAACATAAGTGTGCAATTTTTTTTTCTTAATCTTCTTGAGCCTTAGCTTTAATGCATTTGAAAGATTCCTCAGTGAATCTAGGGCGCCATCAATGGTTGAACGTGGTTGGAGAAGGCAACGCAAAATTAAAGATGTTCCGTACATATTCATAGGCGTTCATGCTATAAAAAGCAAAAGTTGAGCCAAATTTTTGTATTTTTGGAGAATAAACTTCTCTACTATGCTGATTGAGTAATTGGTTTATATTGCTGCGACTGAAAAGTAGATCTGGAATTGCAGTTCCATTAAATTCTTGCAAAATTTCCTCAGCTCCTTTCTTGACATACATCTGCTCTCTTAAGTCATTAACATCTTCCTAAAAAAATAATAAAAAAAATAAATATTTTGTACTTCAAGTTTCTATTAGTATTAGTGATATTATTTTTTTTAACTTTATGGAATTCACCTCTTTCTTATATCGGTATGTCTTGTCTTTTAGCTTTTTTTGCAAGTGCTCCACTCATTCAGTATTTTCCAGCATTTCCTTTTTGAGTATCTTAACATCAACAAAGGAATAACAATGATTGAGAACAACATTTTTTTAAAGATTTTGCATTAATTCTTGCTGCCTTATTTTCTCGTTTTGCCTATCAGAGTTTATTTTAGCAATTTTTTTTCCATTCGTCTGACCTAAGGATTGGTTTAATTAAAATTACAATATTTAATTTTTAAGATGGATTATTGCCATTTGTATTAAATTTTAATCCCAATTATTGTGGATAAAAAATACCTTCTTTTTGGTGCAGAACATCGTCAAAACTTTTGCTAAAAGTTTTGGAATTCCATTGAAAATGGTTGGAATTTCATCATTTTCTAGGTGAAATCGCTCAATCCTGGGAGTTCTTTAACAATGAGCCTCAAAGTGATTTGAATATATCATTGCAGTTTTAAAGGGTTTAAAGTTGGTCCTCCCGGTGTTTCGGATCCACTCTCTAAATCAAATAATGACACAACATAAATTTCTTCATAGCTCAGATGTCGGTTGAAGAATTTATCATTAATTTGTCTTTTAAAGGACTCATCCTTAGGGAATCTGTGAAAACTTAGATTTCCACAACTTTTTTTATTCTCCGGTTTATTTGAGCAGTTAAAAGTGGAGCAACACACCATTTCCATTTTTTAGATAAAGGTCTATAAGACTATATTAAAATAATATAAATTATTATACTCTGTAATTATAGGATAGATATTTGTTGCAACTGAATTTCAGCTGTTTAACGCACTACAAAAGAAGACTGCCAATTCATCTAGACTGCCCGTATTGCTCTTCTAATTCTTTATTTTTCTTTGGGAGTGATTCATCAATCGACTATCATCCTCTTTATAATATGCCAGACTACGTCAAGAAGAAAAATAACAGAGTTGACGTCATATGAAAAGCGAAACCTTGTAAAAAGTGTTAAAACGCTGCACCATTGCATCTCCTCAGGGTAACGGCCTCGTTTCGTTTAAAGCTTTATTATATAAATAATTCATTTTAAAAATAAATTAGCTTTAATCAATAAGTCAATTTTATGAGTTTCAAGATTGCAATTTCAACATTTTCCAATGATTTTTTTACATCGCCGGGGTGATACAGTTGTATTTGAGTTCCAAATAGCTAAGGGCTTCTTATGGATCTGGAAAAGTGGTTTTAGGCACCAGACACTGTAAATAAAGAGGGAATGGGTGGGGTAGATTATGAATCCAGGTCCGTTACTAAGCTTGGCGGGGCCCTAAATATTATAAGTACAATATTTCTTAAGCAATGGTTCCCAAACTTTACTATGCCAAGGCTCCATTCACTAATTCATTATTGCTGAGGCCTCCTTTATACGAAACATTTGTACTATGGATATGTAGACTGAAAGCAATTCTCCATCTTCCTGCAACCCCCCCCATAGACTTCCCACACGGCCCTCACTTTGAAAACCATTGTATTAAGCAACCTTGGTTTTCGGCGCCCCTGAGGGAAATTTGGAGCGGTACGTATAAGGTTGCTGCGTCCCTGTTTGTATCAAATATTACTTCCTCGGACCGAATTTTCTAGTGGCACACCTTGTTTTAAGTGTTTGTTATCTAACTGAGCCTGTATAAAAAAGAACCGAGACATTTTAGTTATTTTGCTAAACTCTGTCCCAATGAGTGGTCGGATTACCTAAAAATTTTGAAAGAGGAAGTTCCTCAAGAAAATACTGAATATCACAATACTAATAAACCAAAAAGCAGTGACGAGAAAGTGCTAAAGAGTCCTACAAATGTGGAAAGATCTGTTCAGGATAATCAAGAAGGAAGTCACTCATCAAGGAAGGACGACAAAGTCGTAGAAGAAGAATCAGAAGATAAACAGTCAAATAATGATGTATCTCGGGAAAATAGGGGGTCAAGTAGTGATTTTGGAAAATGTTGATGCATTGAATGAGGTATTTGATGTAGAAATAAGTCAAGGCCAGGTGCCTTCACTCTCAGTCGATGATAAACCAGGTAGACTTATATCTACACCTATAACAGGGAATAAAGACAACAATACGAAACCATTGGAAGATATTTCATTAGACTCGAATGAAAATATGAAACCAACTATGAAAAAGAAACCTAAAATTAAGGTAGAGCACACTATGACCCATATACAAGGTCAGGATCTGTTACATATCTTTCCCCACAGAAAAGCGAAAATCCCAAGAAAATACAGAGAAATTAATTTTTGCAATCATGGAAATATTCAAAATACATTCACTAAACACAAGAGGCGGAAGAGACAGAAAGACCAGAAATGCTTTGATTAAAAGACTTACAAAGCTTAATCCTACTATAATTTCTTTACAAGATGTAAGAACCTAGGTTTTCTTCAACCTGTAAAAGTTCTTATGGGTTCTGTCTTCCTCATGATTTTGATTCTTCTTTTACTGTGTCTGACTCTTCTAGAGGCATTCTATCACTGGTTTCCCAAGAAACTGGAGTGCTCTTCTTTGTCCAAAGAGTACTCATCCAAGAGTCAAGGCACATAATTGAAATTAATAACAATGGCTTAAGGTTTTCCTTAATTAATGCTTATGGACCAAATATAACATCTCATGCTTTCAACCAATCAATGTTGTACAATCTTAAGTGTGATTCCCTTCCATGTATCCTTATGGTGACATGAATGTAGATATAGCTTAAAGATTCGGATACGCTGACTTACACTTCTTACTTAAGCATGTAAGGGAACTCAATCTCATTGATATTGTTAAAATTATAAGTCCTGATGATATATTTTCATGGAGAAATGGAAATCGAACATCAAGAATAGACCTTGCTCTAGATTCTCCAAGCATTTTGAAAAACATTAAAAAAATCTTTTGATCGTCTAGAACTCTTTTCTGAACACAAGATCATTCCAGTGGAATTTCGATCAAGTCCTTCAATTCGGCGATATATTCTATCTAGGTGGGTTATAGAACAAGAAGACTTTATAAAAGCCCTAGAACACAGACTGGACGTGCTGTTTGACCCCCTTCAACCAACCAACCGGTTGGTTTGTCGTCTTATAAAAGTATTAAATTCACTGCTGATATGTTTAGTAGGCCAAAAAGGAGGGAATCGATACTGTTGGACAAAGTGTTGAAGAGATAATAGAGAAGGGCTCTGTATTTCATAGGTTTTTTTGCTGCTGATTTTCTTAATGTAGAATATAGAATATCTAATATTGTAGAGGAAGAGATGGATAGAAAGCGTGAAAAAGAGTGTAAGTTCAATATTCGAAGAAGAATCCTGCATTTCAATAAGTAAATTCGAAACCTAATTTTAAGAAGATCGTTTTGGAAGATAAGATCTTAGACAAAATTAAGGATATTTTGGTCTATTTCTACTCTCAATTTCAGAATATTGTTTGAGGCCAACGCAGCAATTTTCCTATAAAACGAAAATCATATGACATGATTCCTGTTTTCACATCAAAAAATATTTTGTGTTATGTGAAAAATAGTTTTAAAAATAATAAAGCAACGGGACCTGATGGTTAAAATTTTTACCTTCCTCCCCGATGTTTTTGTTCCGTTTCTCTTGAAGTTTGGAACTTCGATGGAGAAGTATGGAAAATTACCTCCTTATATGACCCGGGATAGAATTGCACTCATCTCTAGGAAAGGAGACGGTGCTCAGTTTGGTCATTGGAGGCCAATAACAGTTTTGAACGAAACATATAGAATCCTAGCAGGAGTAATTTCAAAACAAATTGAGCTTATCCTCAACTAAAAGATAGGTTGTAATGAATTCGTGTCTCCTTCCCTCTTATTCTCTTATTTCTTGTATATATATATGTTTGTAAAGTACTGTCTTTACCTCTTTATAAGTATAAATAGCCATGTATTATATATATATATATAGCAGAGCTGTGTTTTGTATTAATAAGAATATAATTGTTCCTATTAAACAAGGCTTGTGTTATTCCTCCACGTCTTTCCTCTCCTCAATTCTCTCGGTCCTCCTGGATTCCTTTGTATAAATAGTTTGTTTCTCCTCAACCTCGTCAAGACACAATATAGGTAACCAACAAAAAGGATTTCTAAGAAATAGGAAAATAACTGACATACCTAGAAATATTAAAGCATGTGTTGATTCTTTGAAGGAGAATAAAAAATATGGGACAATCATTTCGGTGGATTTCCATAAGGCATTCTATTAAAACACAGTCATATACTTCGGACTGTTAAAAATATTTTGCCTAAGTGTTTTTTCAATCCTATAAGAGCCTTGCTGTATAATGGATCATCTACAGTCGTGAACGATATTTGTGTTAGTGAGCCTATTCTTCTCGAAAAGAGCTGCAGGCAAAGATGTCCAGCAGCACCTTTGTTATTTATTGCCGCAATTGAAGAACTTTGTGTATCTCTGCTAAAGAGATATAGGGGCTTTGGAATTTCCTTAGGCAATTCTAAACATTTTCTTGACACCTATGCAGATCATGTCACATTATTTGTCGAAGCCAACACTGAAAGTCAGTTAGTTAGAATTTTATTGACATAACGAAAAATCCCTTCTTGGAATGGAGAGTTACTGTATCAGGTACTCATCTATACATACTTCTGATGGGTACTATTTTATCAAACGGATCAGTCGAGAAAATCTCATTTCCATAGGGTGCTGCTGATCGTATTTTATGGTATGGAACCCCAACGTATGAGTCGTACACTACCATAGATAAAATTCATCAAAACTTAGCAAAGAAACATTTTTTCAACAATACAGAGGATCCGAGCTACCAAGAAAGTATGGCTATAAATAAATATATTTTGACTGTTCATGACCTTCCAAAATACCCTGATTCCGTATTTGTGCAGGGTAAATTTTGTTTTACGCTTTTTAGGACTGCTAAGAACCACATTCCTCCAACACCATAGCATTAGAAAATTTAATATTCGAGAGATTTTAATAGTATTGTTACTGTGATATGGGAAAATTTTAGATCTCCCGAAATCTTGGTATATAAAAATAGAGAGATCCTAACTATATATTTATGACGACAAAAAATTTACTGTGCAGTTTCAAATCTCGGCTGACCGGATTTATTATAATTTATAATGCTCCATGTAAAGACTGCGGAAAAACTTTTAATTTCTCCATTCACGCTTTCGTAGATTGTCCCAGTGTTCGAATTCTAAAAGTATTTATTTCCTTTAATGTAAAGGGACTAGATGACCAAGAATCAAAATTCACAAAAGCAATGGTTTTGTTTGGGCTTTCAAAACGCAAGTGATCTGCGGGGAAGACGAAGGCGTTGGAATTAGCGTTATTAAATTCCAAAGCTCTTATTGCCAGCAAAATTACAAATTATGAACCCTTAGCTGCAGAAGAAATAAGAGCTGTTATCATCTCAGCTATTGCAATGTATGCTGCCTTCTCTTTGATGATTCCGGACACCTCTGGATCTGAATGGAAATATAGAGGGGATGTTATTAGGTATTACCCTCGATGTCCGCAAAATATTTAGACTCTTTAAAGTGCTACAAAGCTTTTAAAAAGAAATAGTCTTACTATGGAGACTGTTTATACTTTTAATGATGGATTACTTCTTATATTATTCTTTTTTGCTCCTATTTTGTTTTTATTTAAATGCATGTATGTGTGTTCTAAATTATGTTTGATGAAGGATTTTATTTAGTTGTTTTTGATAAGTAATATGTGTATAGTGTTTGGGTAGTTTTTTTTTTGGAAAGGGATATTATAAACTAAAATTTTTATTTATGTGATCTTTTTACGTGATCCTTCTTCCTTCATTTATTTCTTATGTAATTTGTGCATATAAAATAAAAACCTCAATAAAAAAATAAAAAAGAGACCGAAACCGTTGAAATGATGAACAAAGACCGGGACAGATAAAACCGCTGAACCTGAACCGGGCTCAACCTTGCTTACAATCATTGTAACAATTAATCAAGTCTGGATATTAAAATGATTAAATAACAATAATAAATGATAGAGTGTTATATGTATCAATAGTGACGTCATTAAATTTTCCTTCTTTTCTTGATAATGAAAAAAAAAACTAATTTCCTTGCTGCCTCTCCTTTATATATAGTCACCTTAGGGTGGAGTCACGTACTTAAAATATTAAAAGTCTCGAAGTACAGTTGGGAATAAATAAAGGGGGGGACTTACAAGTTCGTTTTGATTCACAAAACCTATAGGCACGTGTATTTTTAACTTCCAGTTACTCAGTAGAAGAGAAAGTCTTAAAACTGCGTGGAATTACATTTAATCAAGGTTTTTCAGGTTCAGCGGGTTTTATCGGTCTTGGTTCTTTCATTTCAACGGTTTCGGTCTTCCGTTTAGGTTCTTTATTATACAGTCTCAGTTTGGTAAAAGGCACTTACAACAAGGGGCACAGAAAGATGGAGAATTGAGGATTGCTTTAAGTATAGACATACATAGTATACATGTTTCGTATAAAGGGGTCTCAGATAAAAATGTATGAGTGTAGGGGGTCCTTGGCATAGTAAAGTTTGAGAAACACTGGCTTAATAAATTATAGAGCCCCCACAAGCTTAGTAACTGACCTGGATCCCCCCTTCCCTCTTTTATTTACACCGGCTGGTGCCTAAAACCACTTTTCTAGATCCATAAGAAGCCCTTAGCTATTTGGAAATCGGATACAACTTTATCACCCTGGCGACTTTAAAAAAATAATTGGAAAACGCTGGAATTGCACAATTGACTTTATGATTAAAGTTAATAAATATACCAAAAAATACAAAAAAGCACCAAGACCGATAATCAAAATATGGTAGTATGGATGGATCTTTCATACAGAGTAATTAGATTTATGAATCTGTATTAGATATTTTAGCCACACTCCTTGTAATTTTTTCTTCAACTTTATGTTATGTTAAAGAGATCTCCCCATATGTGTTTCACTCGGTGTATCTAATCTCCTTTAATAGAATGATCCTTCTTAGTGCAAAATAAACAGCTAAATTAATAATTAAAAAAATGTTTACCTAAAGAACTAATTATAAGGCTTTTTTTAATAAGACAATTGTTAAAATGTAACAAAATAAGAATACTATTGATTGGGAAAAAAATTAAAAAATAAGACGTCAATTTAAAAATCAAAATTTAAATTTCCTATTCATGAGTTTCCCTTATTTAATTTATCTTATGGATTTCTTAAGATTTATTTTGGACATGAAAATACTATTTCATTATTGTGATGATTGATAGTTGCCAATTTAGTGGAAATGACAAAATCATTTCTATTTCCAGTTGTATAACTATTATTGGTCGATGTTACAAACTGTTTAAGCAATATCAAAGTAGAGATGCTTTAGAAAATTTGATTTCCAGTGTATCATTTAAATATTTACTTAAAAAAATATTCATTAATGACTTAAAAGCAGTCGTTCAAAGTTATATGGTAACTAATCTATGGTAGTCTACAATATTAATAAATGTAGCTATACATTTGTAGATAAGATGTTTTCTTTTTCATAGTGTATTTATAGTATGAAAATATGTTGAAAGTCCCCCTTTATAAAATCCCAAGCTTTAGTTATTATGCGACCGCTTTCCAATGGTATGATTTCAAATAATATGCATGTACTCATTAAGAATAACCATTTGGATCACAAAGATGAATTTATATTACGGATATTATGTAATTTTGTTAACTGTTGACCTCTCAATACAGCCACGGTTTAACTAAATAATGTATATATGTATGCCACGTTAAATCTTTTGATTATTTTTTTTCATCTATTTATGTAGTGTGACGTCAATGAGTTTTTGGCGAAGAAAGAACTAATAAATAAAGTCCATTTGCCTCTTTTAGGAACCATTTCTTAAAAGATGAAAGTATATCAGCTGCTGAAGATAGAGATGAATGAATTTCTCTTTTTATTTTTGTCTCTCTTTGTTTCTTATTTATTAGAAACGATTGCTCTTTCCTTTTCCTCTTTGAGGTTCGCCTTTGTCAGTTGTGCTGTTCCCCCTTCTCTTCTCTATTCGCTTCTTAAGAAGTCTACTGCAGTGTTTTCCGTTAGAAGTGAAATCCAAAAAAATCCATCATGGTGAGACTTAATCCTTGTCGTCCTTAATTTGTTTGAATCATGTTGCTCTGGCTGTTGACTAATTTGATTAATTTGAATTTCTTAGGTGAACTTCACTGTCGACGAAATCCGTAAAATTATGGATAAAAAGCATAATATCCGTAATATGTCTGTGATCGCTCACGTGGATCATGGAAAATCCACACTTACGGATTCCTTATTATCCAAGGCAGGTATCATTGCCTCTGCTAAAGCCGGAGAGGCCCGTGCCACGGATACACGTAAGGACGAGCAAGAGCGGTGCATCACTATCAAGTCTACTGCAATCTCCATGTACTTCGAGATGTCTGCGGCTGATATGGCTTTTATCAAGCAAGAGAAAGAAAAAGGCGAGTGCGGTTTCTTGATCAATCTGATCGACTCTCCCGGGCACGTTGATTTCTCCTCTGAAGTGACAGCTGCCCTCCGTGTGACGGACGGTGCTTTGGTCGTCGTGGATTGCGTCTCAGGTAAGAATGGGAAATGAGGAAAGAATCCTTTTGACCCTCTGTGACTCCTTAGGTGTGTGTGTCCAGACGGAGACTGTTTTGAGACAAGCCATTGCTGAGCGAATCAAGCCCATTCTCTTTATGAACAAAATGGACAGAGCCCTTCTCGAACTTCAATTAGATCAGGAAGAGCTTTACCAAACCTTCCAACGTGTCGTTGAGAATGTCAATGTTATCATTGCCACATATTGTGACGATGAAGGTCCCATGGGTGTTGTAAGAGTAGATCCTACCGATGGATCCGTTGGTTTTGGATCAGGTCTTCATGGTTGGGCATTTTCTTTGAAGCAGGTATAATTGATTTGTGATGAATGCTTGCTAGAGATGGACTAAGTCCTCATCTCTTCTTTTCAGTTCGCTGACATGTACGCTCTCAAGTTTGGAGTGGATGTAGACAAACTCATGAAAAAATTCTGGGGAGAAAATTTCTTCAATCCTAAGACAAAGAAGTGGTCAAAGTCCAAGGCCGAAGATAACAAGAGATCCTTCTGTATGTACGTGTTGGATCCCATTTATAAAGTTTTTGATGCCATTATGAACTTCAAGAAGGAGGACACTGACAAGCTTCTAGAAAAATTGGAAATCAAGTCTAAGTTGACTTATGACGAACTTCAACAAGAAGGCAAACCTCTGATGAAAGCTGTCATGAGAAATTGGTTACCTGCTGGTGATGCCATGTTCTTGATGATAGTTGTACATTTACCATCTCCTGTTACCGCACAAAGATACAGATCTGAGATGTTGTATGAGGGTCCCCTCGATGATGCAGCCTGCGTCGCTATGAAAAATTGTGATCCTAACGGACCTTTGATGATGTACGTCTCGAAAATGGTACCCACAAGTGACAAGGGACGTTTCTACGCTTTTGGCCGTGTTTTCTCTGGCAGAATCGGTACTGGTATGAAGTGCAGAATCATGGGACCTAACTATACTCCTGGAAAGAAAGAAGATTTATACGAAAAGCCCATTCAAAGATCTATTTTGATGATGGGACGTTACATCGAAGCCATTGAAGATGTTCCTTGTGGTAACATCTGTGGACTGGTTGGTGTTGATCAATTTTTGGTTAAAACTGGAACAATCACTACATTCAAGGAGGCTCACAACTTAAAGGTCATGAAGTTTTCTGTATCTCCTGTTGTGAGAGTGGCAGTTGAGCCTAAGAATCCATCTGATTTGCCTAAACTTGTTGAAGGTCTTAAACGTCTCTCCAAGTCTGATCCTATGGTTCAATGTTTCACTGAAGAATCTGGTGAGCACATTATTGCAGGAGCTGGCGAACTCCATCTTGAAATCTGTCTTAAGGATTTGGAAGAGGATCACGCTCAAATCCCCTTGAAGAAATCAGACCCTGTCGTTTCCTACAGAGAAACTGTCATATCTGAATCAAGTCAAATGTGTCTCTCTAAATCTCCCAATAAGCACAATAGGCTTTTCATGAGAGCTGTACCCATGCCTGATGGCTTACCAGAGGATATTGATAGAGGAGACGTTTCACCTAAAGACGACTTCAAGGTTAGAGGAAGGTACTTGGCTGACAAGTATGAATATGATATTACTGAAGCTAGAAAGATTTGGTGTTTTGGTCCTGATACTAATGGACCAAATATACTTATGGACTGCACTAAAGGAGTGCAATATCTTAATGAAATCAAGGATTCCGTAGTTGCTGGCTTCCAGTGGGCAACAAAAGAGGTGACAGTTTTTTAATTGAAATGGTATATGCTTACTTATATGTATATATATATATATTTTTTAAATAGGGTGTTATGTGCGATGAAAATTTGAGAGGAATTAGATTTAATATTTATGACGTTACTTTACATACTGATGCCATCCATCGTGGTGGAGGTCAAATCATTCCTACCGCTCGGAGAGTTTTATATGCTTGTATCTTGACTGCTTCTCCACGTCTTATGGAGCCAGTTTATTTGGTCGAGATCCAGGTATTTTACAAAAAAATATATACATAAATTAACTTGATTGTGTACTAATACATTATGTATGCCAATATCGTAGTGTCCTGAAAACGCTGTTGGTGGTATTTATGGTGTATTGAATAGAAGACGTGGTCACGTATTTGAAGAGTCTCAAGTTGTTGGTACCCCTATGTTCCATGTGAAGGCATACTTGCCCGTGAATGAGTCCTTCGGTTCGTTTTTTATACTAATCATTTATGTAATGTATGTAACTTATTGTCATTGAACAGGTTTCACCGCTGATTTGAGATCCAACACTGGTGGACAAGCTTTCCCTCAATGTGTATTTGATCATTGGCAGATTATGCAAGGCGACCCCTTGGATGGGACTTCAAAGGCTTACACCATTCTGCAAGAAACTAAGAAGCGTAAGGGTCTTAAGGAATCTCTACCTGACCTTAGCAGCTACTTGGATAAGCTGTAAAAAATATTCCAGTATCAAATTCGGACTTTTTTAAATAAAATATTTATATCGAAATATAATTATCTTGATAGGACTATATTCTTCACATTAGTGTTTCTTACATTTGAAGTAGCATTGTATAGACCAGTGTTTCTTAACCTGGGGTTGATCGGCCCCTGGGGGTACTATGAGTTAGTGTCAGTGGTTCGGCGGAGGAAAAAAAAACATATTTTGTGATGACACGCTCCACTTAACCAATTAAAAAGGGTTCGGTGAATATTAATACGAAACTGATGGGTTTCACTACCTCCATTGTCTAGAACCAGTGGTATAGACAAATGTATATGCTTTTAATAAAATATGACATAAATACAGTAGAATGTCTACTAGTGTTGAGACTCTGTCCAGCACCGAATTTCTTTCCGGTTTGGTCTTAAGTGATTTTTTCTAGACTTATTTTAAATTGCAATCAAATGCTTTTTTACTGTAATCATTTAACCATACACTTATTTACATTAAAGAAAGGAAGGCGATTTATTTTATCAATTTTATTTCTTAGAAATTTATAGCAAAACGGACTTTTTAACGGATCATTTTAAATATTAAAGAAAGGGAATCGGTAATCTTTACTAGAATCTCAGGAATTTTTTTCGCGGTGCAGAGTAACTAAAACATTGTCAAATCATATAATAATTCTATAAAGTATCAAATTTTCGTATAAAATCTATGACTAAGATAAATAGACATTATTATTGGGTTTCGGTCTGGAAATCCTAGACCGGTCTGATACCGTTTTATTTTTTGTTGGACGGAATTAGTTCGGTCCATAAAGTGAGACTGAATCAAAATCGGTCAAAAAAGTGAGACCGAAAAAAATGTGCTCCCCAATTCTTTTAATAATGGCGTCTTCTATTTTATGTAGTCTTACCCTGCTTTTTTTTAAAACACAGGGTCACATTTCCAAAAACATTCGTTCCCGACTGTTCTTTCATGGACATATAAATGCCCATGGTCAGCTAATTTCTTTTATTTTTTGAACTTTGCACATATTCTAAAGACATTATGAATACATTCTTGGGTGTGCAATTATGACTAACTTAAATTAACTATCAGTACATACGACCTTGTAAAAAAGTACTTCATAATTCGAATCAACCCGAAAATAAAGAAATTAACAAGATATAATGCAGTGGTGGAAACTTTTCAAGCTATCCTCTGTGTCGATTCTTTACTCTAAAAGTCGTAAAGGATCTTATTTGCAGACCCTTAATGACCAACAGGGTGAATATAAGCGTTGTTATACTCTTTTCATTTATTTCCAGCAAAGGGAGGGGGGAGCTGTGATAAAACTTATTAAGCGATTGACTCAGCACGAAGGCTGGGTGGATTATGGGACATTCGATGGGGTCTTTGATGGCCAGTGAAGCGGGGGTAGTGGAATTTATCCTCTCTCGGAGCCAAGAAGTTCATCTGAACAACCAGTGGGTTGGGGTGGATTATAGGGTATTAGAACGGATCCTTGATGCCCAGGGAAGCAGTGACGAAAGAAAATAGCCTGCCTTGGAGCCCAGAAGTTAACCTGCACAACTCGTGGGACGAAGTATATTATAGCGCATTCGATGGACTTTTCGAGCACAGGAAAGCAGCAGTGGTTGAATTTCAACTGCTTTGAAGCCCAGTAGTTCACATTTAACATTCAAGTCTTTTATTGTACGAATATAATGTAAATTACAATCAAATTGAACACGATAATGCTTTCTTGGAATAATATTACTCACATTAGGACACGAGTTAACTAACAAATTTAGATTATACACCTGGGGTGTGATTCATTGTCGCTTGGGCTAATATCAGGCTGGATTGCTTAAAGGTGCTAGTATCGCTTAAGATTACGTCAACGTTGTCTGACACCAGTGTATTTTTTATCTATTTTAATAATATTTCATCTTTACAAATTGCAATATTGCGGTATTTGTAAGTTGCAAGATAGTTATTAATTATTATTATAATTTATACATATGGCATCGTATGGTGTTTCCCTGGGTATTCTAGAGGAGGATCATTTTGATTCCCTTCAAATGCAGTCCCATCTCTTTTTCCTTGGTTACAAGTAAGTAAAAATCCAGTTGAGGAAATTTTTTGCCTGATCAACATTGAAAATTATGTTAATTGTATGTTAAATCAAGTTTATGGTCTTTAAAACTTCCTAAGAAATTTTAATTTATGAACCCATACTTATTTATAGAATGGTAACATAATTAATATCGATGACAACATCTTGTTCATGACTCCTGATCAATACTTAGATGTGTTAGTGGAGGAGGACTGAAAACATCAACGAGGGTATTCTAACTCCAACACAAGACGAAGATGACCAATCAGATCCGTTGACCACAAAGGATCATTATGTTCAAACTACTTGTAACAAAGAAGAACTCCTTCGACCTATGTTATCGATCTAAAACTTTGTTAATAATCTATCAGGTAGATGAATAAAATACTACATATCCTGGGATATTCTATAGAAGAATACTAAAGTTGTATTTTAAATCAGCATATGTGACTTTGTTAAAGAAAAATGGTAAAAGTGTGAATTTGACTAAACAACTCATAGGTATGTTAACAAAAAATCAAAACAGCATATTTTTGTATTTAAAAAAAATATCAAGTATGTAATTTTAGTTCCATTATGCAATGATACCAAAATTACTTTAATTGGTTGGATAAATCCCAAGTAATTGCAATTTTTCGTTGCAAAAAATTAAAACATTTTATTTTAATCCTCTCCCTTTGTTTATGACTAACTTGTGTATGTTTCATATATTTGAACACTAATAGGTGCTGTAAATTTGAAAATGACGTCACAAATCATAATAAACATCACGCATACTTATTATTATTAATAATAAAGAAACTAATAAACTTGATGAAAACACCCAAAAAAAAAATTGAAAATTTAATATTAATATACTATTTATGTAGTTTAATAATGATTAATTCAGTAATAATCTCTATTTACAAAGAAGTAACAAAGTTGCATAACTATTAAATATTTATATACATTCTGCAAATAATAAAAATATTGTATAATTAAGTTAATCAAAAAAAAATTAATCTCCAACTAAAACCTCAGCTCCTAAAGCAAACGTAATATTTTACTTTCTTCTGCAGTGTCATAATATTCAGTTTGAGACCACTATGAAATATTATAACACATTTTATCTCAATTAAAATCTTCCACTTTGGCATTAAAGGTTTCAAGTTGTGAATCTACAAGCCATAAATGGCATGCATTTTTTCATATAACTTTTCCTTTTTAAATATCTAAAACCTCATTTTTAGTCCATTCTTGTATATTTTTAACATAATTAAATGCTGCTTTTAAATCACCCTTTTTTAATTTTTTTGCTTAAACTATCTTCCTTCGATGTTTCCTTCAACATCTTTCTCTTCAGTAGTTCCTTACCAACATATTCATGGTATTTTTTTTTCTCTAAAATGTCTAGCAAAACTTAAACTTTTTGTTATGATGTCTTCGCTAAGTGGAGCATCCATCTTTTCTAAATAATGTATATTACCATTCTTTGAAGCTCTGAATCGACATAATATATAGTCCATAGTAGCACTTAAAAATTTATTTTTTATTTCTGAAAACATAACAATAAGTTCTTCAGCGTCCATGGAAGAGAAAGTAAATTTCGCATAATTCATTTACTGTCGAACAAACATGCTTAGCGTAATCTTCAGCCCTTCCACCCGGTAATTCGTCTACTGCAGCAGAAACACATTTTTTGTATGCTGTAAAATGAATTGAATTAATGTGAATGTCTTCTTGTGCTGTCGCATCAAATCCTAGCGTAACATTGGGATTATTTTATATGAATTCAGCAGTTTGGAGACTAAAAATAATGCCAAGGTCCCTACCCATTAATTCTATAACTCCCCCTTTTGGTATATTTATGCTATCAACATAGGGCAAAAACCATTTAAACGAACTTGGAACGTACAAAGTTGGCACTTTGTTTATGATGCACTGATACACCAACATTCTAATTGCTGTTGCATACGTCTTTATATGTAGGAAAATATTATAATTTCTATTTCATAAGTCACTTGTAGCTACCTCAGAGTTAAGTTTATCCTGTAAGTATAAATTTTCTGATTTAATTTATCAATCCTAGATTGTCTTTTCCTAAGTATTAATTTTGTATAGTTGAACGTAGCTCTTGGAACTGTGTGGAGTAACTTATTTTTAGACTTGATTCGATTATAAGATATTAATTTGTATGTTTTTCAAGCTTGATTTGGTAGATTGAAGTTCTTTACTTAGTGCACTTTCGCTCAAATTCTTTATTTTAATTTAACAAGTTTCTGTTTTCTTCTCCAAATTAACATTTTTCTTAGTTAACTCTTTCAATTGGGATGCCGATTCTTTAACTTTGCCCTTCACTTTCTTCATTTCCTCAGTGAAGTAGTAAATTGCTTGGTCCTTTGTAGGCAAAGCAAGTTCCAGTCTTTCAGACTTTGCCTTATATTTTGATATAAGTCTTAGTTTTTATTTTGGAGTGAAGAAACTGAGACAAATATTTCATGGAATGTTTTAGGGGTACTTTGGGAAAGAGAAACCTTGAGTTAATTTAACTCGGAGGTATTTTGAGTTGTTTTGGAGGCACTTTGAAAAAGAGAAGTCTATGGGTAATTTAAGTTTGAGGTATACGGAAAAGGATTTATAGGCTCAAAAGTTTAGGCGACCAAAGGAACGCTTTATTACACTCGTCTGAGAATCTTGCCATCATATTTTTATCAGAAAGTTTCTTGAATTTTTATATATCCTAAATACAATATGTTTAACAGCAAAGACAAACAAAAAATCTTTTTATATTCTACATCTTGATTCGCATATTTCCTTCAACTATCGTGAAGATTTCATTGCATGATAGTTTCCGGATGTTACATAGACATAAAGAATGTGTCCATTTCTGAGATCCTCGCTTGACTCTGGAAATGAGTTAAAATGCTGACAAATAAACAATGAAAATAACGAGTTATTCTTCACATTGATGAAGACACGCAAAAACAAGGATGATATTGAGATTGACAATATGTTTAAAATACACCATACATCAGTCGAAAAAGTCTTTAGAACATGGTTGAACTTTATCCATTTAAGGAAATTGACTTGTTTTTGCCCAATGACATCATAGACCTCTTCATGCCAGAGGACTTTAAGTCGAAATTCCCAAATACGATAATGATATTGGATCTTAACAATTTCTAATCAAATATTCTTTGAACTGTTGTAATTCTCATTATCAATTTCCTGATACCCTTCATCTTCCTAAATTATGAAATTGTATGCGTAGTATCACTATTTTTTACTAATTTGGATTCATATTATAATATTTAAACAAGGGATGAAATAAACTTAAATCAAATAATTTGGTATTAGCCACAACCAATGGATTCTAAAATAAATAATTACATTTAAACTCCTAACTTAATAAAAACAATTATAGTGTAAATACTATATAAATAAATTGAAATGTATTTCAGAATACAAAAATTTAAAACGACCATATGGATATCATAATGTATGTATTAAATATTAACAAAAAAGAAAAGAAAAGTCGAAGTGATAAGTCCTGAATATCTAATTCAAAAATGCTAGAAAACTTACAACAAAATATTAAAATATAGTTATATCTGTCCATTGCATAAAAGATCAGAGGGTTACGATAAACATACTAGTATTTAGATTTCTATAAATTGTATGAAGATAAATTCTTTATAGATGTTGACTGTTATTGTTGTCTTTATTTAAAAGAGCTAGAAAGTTATCATTCATCGATAAAAATTATCTTGACTTTCATGAGAAGAAATGTTGGTCCCTTTCCTCAACTTGATGATAATGAGTAATTCATGAATGGACTATATTCTTATTATCTTGAAAGATCCTGATCCAAATGGATGATAGCTCTTCCTTATCTTGGTGAGTCAGTCCTTGCTCACTAAAAAAAACAGATTCTGAGGATTGAACTTATACATACTCATCTAAAAAATCTTTTGGAAGAAAAAAAGGCAATTTTCTTGTTATCTAATAAAAATTAAAATCCCTTTCATAAAGTATCAAATAATAATGAGTAAAAAAATTTAAAAACTTTTGTCAACAGGGTACTCAACTACGTCTGAAATCTTTCTCTAACTAGTAGCTAATACTCTTTGGCCGAATAATATAATTATTATACATATAGGGAGGTTTATTCTTTTCCTGCAAAGTGGCGCTACTCGCTGATGATATGTTTACTAACATTCAACAAAAGTTAGCATTGTTGAATGTTGGCTATTTTGGGGGCCTAAACAACCTATTTTACATCAATAACCCCCCTTTTTTTATGTAAATTAAGGAAATACTAAACTATTGGATGTCAAAACAGGAACAACAAATAAAGGGACTTAATCCTTACTGTCTATAACAAAATACCCTCTATTGCCTGTTTTATTACATATCTAACCCTAATATCTATTAAAAATATGTTATTACATCGTTATATAATCTTACTTATATAGTGTAGATACAAATTAAATATTACAGTAGAAAGAATAGGATATTTTTCTCTAATTATTCTACTTTGTTCGACTCTAATCGATCCTGAAATAATAAAAAATGTACAAATCTAGCCATTTTTGGTACATATTTCTTTGATTTAATTAAAATATCAGTGTCTATCTTTTGCATCAAGTAGCTTTCAATGAAGATATTAAGTCTTTTTTTTATTTTTAAAGAAATCTGATGGAGTTTTATGAAGATAAGGGACATTTTTCCATTTTATGTAATAAAAGTATCAACTTTGAGTCCCAAGATGGCGTCTTTTTCAATATATGATGTCAGCAAAAATACTCTTAGACTTGGTTTCAATATAAAAACACTTTCTATGCCCTTGATGTATCCTTAAACTTTTTGTGATGTAACACTCTCTGAAAATCATATATAGTTCTTAAAAATTATGTACTGAGCTAGGCAAACTCTAATTAATGGACTCAAGTCCATCCTTAACGACTGTACTCGATTCAGTACTAGAATGAACTCTATATTATCATTATGAGTATTTATAACTTTTTCAATCAAATCTAATGAAGAATTATTATTATAAAATCTTAATGTAAATTAGCATTAAGGTGAAATAGTTGCTTGTTATGCCCGTCAGTCAGTCTTGCATCTCTCCATCCCTTGAAAATAGTGTTCTGATGATATATATGTTCCTTGCACGATTAAATTCTTTATAGCAGTATATGCTATTACTTTGCTTTCCACGAAATATTTATTGCTGTTTGCTTCAAATTATACAAGTATTTTTGTGTAAATTATATACATAAATAAATGCATCAAACATTTGGCATTTATGCAATTGTATTGATAAAGCAAAATGTGTCTAGTTGGATGCCTATAAAACCATTTTTTATCGAAGAAATAACAATGTAGCAACGAATGATTGTAGTTAATATTGTGACATATTAAAGAAAAATACAAAAAGTTAATTTTCAAAATAAATATTAAAGAAAAATACAAAAAGTTAATTTTCAAAATAAATATTAAAAAAACCACTCTGTTGTAAAGCTGGCGCTTGATATTAAAAAATAAACAAAAAGGAGAGTACATATCAATTATTAGAGCAAATTTAATAGCTCTGGGTACTACCCCTAATCCATAACATTAAAGCAAAGTTTGTTTTTCGGTCTTTATGAATGTGTGAATATATGACCACAAGTTAGCGGAAGCACAGCACTTAATGCTACATAACGTATATCGTAAACATATTTTGGTATAAGAAATGACAATCCAGTCGTATTAATGAAATATTGTAAAACATGAAACAACGTAGTTCAATGGACAACGTGCTTGGAAGAAATTCTTCTCTTGAACTCAATGCGCGTTTGTAATCGAAAATAAATACTGCAAAGAAAAAAAAATAGTTTGATTAAATATTTAATAAAATTTTCATAATTTGAAGATAACAAATTTCTTAAGATGGGAATAACTCTACAGATAATGACGCTAGAAAGCTAAAATCGCCCATAAGATCGGGAAAATATTCTAAATTGGTACGGTTGGTTGAAATTGGGTAATTGGAACCAAATTTATTCCGGAAAAACCAACATTTATAAGACTTTTGCCAAATCGCCAATAACTAACTACTTAATCAACGAATCCTCTATAGTTATACTGTAAGATATGTTGTCAATTAAATGTTGCATCTTTTTTATCAAATAGTTATTCTCCAAAAACCACTCAATCAATAGTTATTTAAGAATAAATAAAAAAACTGTATAAAATAAAACTTTAAATGTGTACTCTCATTATGAAACAAAAATGAAAATTCTTTGATTTATAAAAAAAATGTTGCATTTTCTTTTGGAAAAAGAAAATTATGTTGTCGCACCCTGTATAATAAAGAATCAATATCTTTGAATTTTTGTAATCCCCTCTGCCCAAGTTCCTACACCCCTGAAGAGGATATCTCCCCTCGTGACGTCATTGTGGGTGTTGTTCCTTTTTTTTAATTATACCGTTATATAATGGAATCAATTGTATAACTAAGTAAAAATAATATATGTTCGTATTATAATGAAAAGATAAATATTTTTGGCAAGATATGTGCATTGCAATGCTCTTAATACATATGTCATATATCTTATTACCCTACATAAATCTTTACAAAAAATTTCAAGGACGGATAGAACCGGTCCTAAGACTAGACTGGACAATACCAAATAAATAAGGATCGACACAACACGACTCCTTCCCCGTAATTATAGGTATTGATGAAAAACCTGTGTCTTTTGGGCATGTTAAAAAAAAACAACAACAACTGTATATTAAAATGGTAACCCTCACAATTTGAGGGATGTTTTGTAGGAGATCAGCTACAATCAGCTGTGGTAAGGTAGGAAAAAAAAAAGATTGAAAGGGAAAAGAAAAGAAAAGATGAATAATTAGGTAATCCAGTAAATAGTGCGATTAAACAAAACAACGGATTGAAAAGAAATTAACTGGGTAAAAGAATGATAATTTATATACATTAAATATAATTGACGTTAAAATGATTAGAATGTTATTAGTTCTAATATGTACTCGGATTTTGAGCTGATTTTTTTTTGAAAATGTAGAAAAATGTTTAACCAATGTGAATATACAAATGTTGGTTATATTCCTGATCATTTACAAATTCTCATTTGAAGGTATGCACCTAAAATAATTTTGTGTTTAATTTTAATTTTTTCATTGTCCAAATAGAGAAAATTGAGGAATGAAAAATAGGACAAATAATGATTTACTATGTAAGTGTATTATATAATCATATGAAAATAAAGGAATAAATAATGAACCTTCATAAAAAAAACCATGTAATACTTGGCAGGAAATCAAATCATTAAGTGCCAAAGTGAGAATGAAAGATGATATCATATCTCTTCGAAACCATTCTGATAAATTTATATATTCTATTATTCTTTTTGGAGAATTTTTATAAATGTAATATACCTAAATGTCATGTACAACTTAAAAGTTACATCTTGTACAAGATAAATAGTACAAGTTGCAATCGAAAAATGAGATGAATAATTTTAAATCCAGAATTTAGAGTAGCAATTGAGGTAAGATAATGCTACAATTGAATGGAGAGTAGATCCTTACTCGTAATGTAATATTTTGACTTTTTAATAAGAATTGTTAACTGATAACCATGTCTCTCAAGTCTCACACTGCAGCAACTTGGGACAGCATCGTCGCCTATATCTCAGAACTTTATAAAATCATCCTCATCACTGGTTATACACTAAGATGCTGCAGAGAAATGAAAGTAAGTTTTCTGCCAAAACCAAGTAAAAATCATTAAAGCCTTGCCAAAACCAAGTAAAAATCATTACAGCCTTGCCAAATCCTTCATATCAAAAACTCTTTCCAACTTTATGCTTTAAGGACTTCAGTGGATTTTATACTGGGAAGTTGAAGAAGTCATTCCAAGACTCCACTTACAACATTTCTATACAAGGGGCTTATCAACTGAGACAGATTTTTCACAAGTGACTGATACCAAAGAAAAATCCATCTATCAACAACAATGCATCCTTGTTGTCAATTTGGATTATAATACAATTTGATTCAGCTGATGCAGCAATGTAAAAACTCGGTAGTCCAGAGCGTATCAGATCCTAGTACAAAAATTTACTAAGTATCCGTAGAGTCATGGGCAAGCTTAAAGGCGAAGAAGTTTGTGTCAATCCAACCCGTAGGAGACCAAAAGAATGCGTTTTCGTAAGACGAAAAATGTGTTTCTGCTGCAGTAGACGAATGACTGGACGGAAGGGCTGAAGATTACGTTAAGCATATTTGTTCGACAACACACGCTTCTGTGATTTTTATGATTGTTTAGCTTCCTTGACGGCCTCTAACAATTCTGCAATAACTTTACGTTTGTCCTCTTGCTGCTTCAAGCTGAAACTGAACAGATAAGGATTAGAATGAAAGTTGTTGTGTATGGACAGTACTTTCAGGTGAAGTTGGAGCTTACCAAGATAAATACACTGGATTAAAAAAGGAATGAGGTAAATGTCCGGATTCTTTTGCCTACCCCTATATACCTTTGGAAGTAAATTTTTTATAAATGACCTTTTTCAATAAAAGTTAGTTACTTTTTGCTCAAATTAGGGCCTTATAATTTTTTATGCACTATAAAATAGTATTGCTACGAGGCGTGGACTTCATATCCCTTACCTATACCACTATCGACAATCAATTTCAGGACTTATTTTTTCCATATGGTTTTTGACACTGGAAAGTGGAACGATGCCCTCCAATCTTTTGTTGAATGCACTCTTTTTCAATTTTGTAAAACTATATGTTTTAAATAGGTCTGTATGATCAAATTAAGAGTAGAATATGGCCTGCGAATTCCTATAATATATTTTGTAGAACTTTAGATGATTAGTTTCCTAATTAAATGTATATGTTATACTTTTAGTAGTGCCCGCATTACCCGGAGTTATTACGCGTCGATTAACAGATTAGCTTTGCCTTAATACTATAGAAGATAAACCCCTAACAAAGCCTCAGGTGTTACTTTCCGTTCTCATGTGGACACCCACAATAAGTATTCATCATTACTTAGTTGATTATTCCTCGATAATAAAAGCATAATAATGACAACAGCTTGAGAAAAACAAATATTATTTACATTAGCTCGTTGCTAAACCTCTTCTAAAGTCACATTCATTTTTTTTAAACTTTATATAAAGTACTTCCCATTTTTTTCTATTTTAATATGAATTGAACTAAATGCCTGCAAGGTTTCATTATTTTTAAATAACAGGTTTTCATATTTTATACAACTCTTAAAATATACTGTAAATGTATATGAATTGTGATATACGTCAGAGAGCAATAATCAAAACAAACAGAGACAGAGCTTTGATTCAAATAATATGAAACGCCGGTATGTAAAAAAAAGAAAACAAAATTTAACATTTTCATCTTGACAATTTCAAAAATGTTGTCATAACGTTTCATTGAATTTACTTCTAGCAGATATGGTATGAAGAAATAAACACAAACACAACTTCGTATATAGTAATGATATAGGGAGGAATTTTGGTAATTTTTTTTTTGGTAGTAACTAAAAAAAAGAATGCAATCTTCAAATTTCATATTTTTTACCACCCTTGATTACATATTGCTTCCTGATTATTATAGTTTGTGAAAAAAATTGGGCAAACTTTTTAGCTCGCCCGTTTTTTTTTATTTTTTTCTAATAAATAATGAACAAAAAAGAAGAAAGATCATCAACAACAACCGCTTTTCATTTTCTAATCAATAAACTCTTTTTTTCTTTACACAGATCCCTTCTTTACTTTTGAGTAAAATTGCCATGCTTGTAATGAAAAAACTACCTTTAAAGAATAGAAAAGGAAAAACGTCTGTTGTCAGCACAGAATAAAGATTTTTCATCCATGGAGTAAAAATTTTCGATACTCCAAATAAAATAAGAAGCATTAGAGACAGGGATGTATCGTTCTCAAAATTTTGAAGTCCCGTTCTAAATCTTAAGGACGCGTTCGAATGAGACGCAAAAGCTGTCCCAATGAAAAATCCTAATTAAATGACGTTATCATAGATGAAAGCCATGTAGTTATATATACTTTAATTTCGCCCAAATAAATAGGCAAACAGGTTCTCGTGCAGTTTAAGAAATATTATAAAAATGATGCCCACCAAATGGCGCTCTAAAACTTGAGATGTTGTTGAAGGGTCGATAACAAGAACGGGGCAAATTTTAAGTCTCATATGAATCACCGATAGCACACTAATTGGAGATGAAGTATGATGACTCAGCCTCTCTTTGATCCCTTATTCATAAGAATCACAATTCTTCCATAAATTATGATAATTAATTAACTGACTGTCGCATTATATAAATGTACTTGCATTTATATATATATTTCCTAATACATATATTTATATTTGATGAATGGAATATTTATATTATAATAGACATAGTATGCAATTCATGTAAGACTCTATAATAAATCATTGTGACATGACATTGTTCAAGACTCTATACATATGTATGGTTGTATAAAATCTAATGTTGTAAAAATATCTAGCATAATACTGTACCTTTTTACCCTCTGCTTTCGATATGTCACAAATGGGTTTGACTAATTAATTACTCCAAATTATAGTAAAAATCAATATCAAAATTAGGGCAATTTTTGAGAGTAGAATAATTATGAAATGAAAGAGGGAATTAAAATAAAAAATCGTGTAATGAAGTTATTAAGCAGTTCGAATATTTTTTTGGGTTGATTTATTTACTTTATATTATTAGAATATCTATCTATATAGATAATGATGCAAAGTTTCTCCGTATGAATGTTTGAAAGAAAATAAGGCATTTTTGATTTAATAAATAACAATGTAGTCGTGTTGGTGAAATCTAGCAGTCATTTTGCATGTAGTATCGAGCATATATACAAAGGGCTCCTTGATTTATATAATATATATTTTTTATTTATAAGAAAGAACAACGTAGTCGTATTAATAAAGTATCACAAGTGTTTTCCATGTAGCATTGAGCGTGTGTACACGGTTTTGTTATCTAAAATAAGAAATACTGAATTTGAAATTCTATGAGATTGAGCAACTAGCATGCGTAGGTAAAGCAGAGTCACTAAGTGTTCTAGAGGCTAATGTACTCCCTGGCTCATCCCATGGTATGATTTTCCCCCCTCAAACTCTAATAATTATTCTTTCATTCTTGAGAAGAGAACATATGTATTTGATTAGATATAAGTATTGAGTAGCTATATGTAAGTGTATTCATAAAAACAGAGAGTAACACTGAGAGAACACTGTTGAGGAGTTAAAGTGGGTTCACTGAAGACCTTACGCATACATTAAAGACGCATAATTTCTCTCTTTTATTACTATTATTGCACTTCACTCTTGAAATTATTCTCGAAAATAAAAAAAGTTACTAAATAAGGATAATAAAATAATAATAAAGAAGAAGAAATGCGCGCTAAATTGTGCGTCAGCACTTCAGTGAACCCACTTTCAACTTATATATTAATAAAGCAAAGTTTGTATTTTAGCCCACACCTAATTACTCCGGGCCAAGGTTGATATAAGTACAAGGTTATACCATAATGCATGTGCGACTAATGTTTGAATTCCACCATGCTTTTTAATATTGAGTAATAGTGTGTGAGAGGTTGCGTGTTTTGTCAAAATCTGTCTATCTTACCAAGCAGTCGGTACGATACATCAAATTGAAGATTCTAGGAAGAGTGAAGTCATAGATAATTACTGGTTGTCTGTTTTGTCAAAATATGTCTGCCATGCCCAGAAATCGTTACGATACATGAAATTGAGAATTCTAGCAATCTAATAACCTTGATCTAACCTTGTATTTCTATTAACTTTGACTCCAGGTAATGTATACTATACTACCAGTAGTCAATGAATAAAGTTATTTTAATTTCTTAAGACATTCGTAACACGACTGTTATAATTCAATCCCCTCTTTCATTTAATTACTATTCTACTAATAATGCGTGATACGCACACACCACACACACATGAGAATATGACCTCAATCTCTAATTTTGTAGTATATTGTGCATAACTATATACATGATTCCTTCTAAGTCAGCACTAAACTAATATTATTTAATAATTCATTATTGAATAATATGGTACTATATAAATATAAACACCTTCCTTAGTATAGAATGGACAATAAACCATAATATCATATTGACGATTCCAAATGACACTGAAATAGAAAACTTTTTTAATAGTCTACATATTATATCATTTGAACGAGTGAATGATTCATTTAAAAAGAAGAAAAAAAGAAGAAATTATAACTAGTATTCTATGTTTCAAATATCATTAAAATAATATTTCAAATAACACCACCAGATGGGATAAGCTTCGGAGTGACTTATATAATTTGTACAGATGTTGTCATTATGCTCAAATATATGTAGATACAATACATTTTTAGCACTTCATTAGTTACAATGTCATTTCAGTCGAACGAAAGCTGTCAGAAGATTTTTAAGTATATATTTAATTAACTGTATATTTGACACTTCATTATTAATTTCGTAGATATTTCCAAGAAATTAAAACTCTTGAAAGAGTATTTAAGGAAAAGAGAAAAATTATCAAGCAGAAATATCAAGTTCAAAATACCTATAATACCTTTTTTGGCGAGTGAGTTACATGTAACATGTATTGTTCACTTGATTACAATTTTATATTTTTACTTATCTAATATTAATGTTTAATTATAGATTCTTTAAGATATAAAAAACAGTAATGATTACTTCTACAGAGAAGAAGAGAGCATTTTAAAAAGTTACTTTCTATTTTGTTATATTCTCATTTCAAGTCTATTAATAGTCTTTATAGAACTTTGCACTAATAAGCAAAAATATTCATCTCGAGGACATGGGTCATCTATAGAACAGTTTGTAATGATTGTGTAGTAGGGAAGAATGACGTAAGTTAATTAAAAACGGCCCAAACTTGTGGAAACATATTTTTGAGTACCGATTAAATATTAAGTAAGATCTGCATAAGAAAGTATAAAATAAATTTTGAACTCTAAACAGAATACGATAAAAGATATTTTGAATGATTTGAATATCTTTAATTTTTCCACAAATGGTCCATCATTCGGCCCTTTGTGATTTTTTCTTGACCAAGCAAACTTTGTTAAAATTTTGTAATCTTAAATTTTGTGATCTTATTATTTACGGGCTGTAATGTGATTTTTTTAAGTACAAGTTATTTTTCATCAGTGAAAAGACGGATAACGTTTTACTAACTTCTTTTAAATTGATATGATTAGAGTTGTAAATTCTAGCGCCATAGTTTTTTTTGGATGTCTTTTATTTTTCAAAGCTGTTATCATTATTCTGAGGAGAGGATATGTAAGTATTAAAATCACTTGTGTGTGTTCTCATGAAAGACTGAAGATTTGTTGAAGAGTTATAAGCGTAACTCTTTTGGACTCAGAGTTGAATTAATAATCAATATCGGAGTAACTCCTGCAAACGTCCTTGATCGATCCAGAGCTGTATTTGTGTTTATTTCCATCATCTCATAGCTTCTTGCAGCTAATCTAATGAAACTTTTTGTCAGCTAAGTTGCTCTTCTCCACAATATTCTTCAAATTGTCAGCATTACAATGATCATTTTTGGCATTTGTTCTACATAACGTATTATATACAGTTCTAGTTAGAAGTGTACGCCTTAGTTGGATTCAGAGTAGAATTGAGGATCTACATAAGAGCAATTTCTGCCTTTGTCTTTAAGGAGCGTGGTTTGTGTTTATTTCCTTCTTGTTATAGTTGCTTATATATGTAATAATACGTAATGACAGATAAGCTGCTCTCCCCTTAAGCATTTTTCAAATTGTCTGGGTTGCCTAATAAATAGAAGGTTTTGTGTGAACAATTGTATCTGCTTTTTGAAAAGTACTGCATCAATATTTTTTAAAAAGAAATACATGAGTTACATTTTAGTTTTTAGTGATTATCTCAACTTTTTTTCTAAAAATAGAGAAAGAAAAAAAGAACAGAAATCATATCGCAGTCACTAGTGAATCAATTACATCTTACTTACCAAATGGAATGTCCTGAATTTATTAATGGGGATATTATATCTTAAAATATATAAATTTGAGTTAAGTAGATTTATTCACTTTCATCGGATTCCCCTAGAGTTTCAATATATATCTTCATTGCCACAAGGTATGACAGACTAGGAGGACCTTGCAATGTATATTTTGTGGCTTGTCCAATTGAAGAACGACGATGTTCTTTAAATGAGATATTCCCCAGAAATATCGTTAATTCCAATTTTTTTTCCCCGTCCTATCATATTGAATAAAATATTACTTTTAAAATAGAAGCTTGCCATATGTAACAAATAATTGTTCACCGTTCTCACACATTTAATAGTTATTTGGTCCCATACCTACTCTATTTTTGAAAAGGTATATATGAATCAGATTGAATTTGTGCTTTATTTTGCATTGCCCAGAAATAGCTACTAACTCTTTTTTTTAGTCATGAGAGGTTCAAACTTTTGTAAACACTTTCAATATTGTGAGCAAAATACCCCATTCTCGTATGGGAGACTCCATTCTGGTCTTTGAAATATAGGACCTCTTTGACTGCCACATGAATTTACCACAGATCTTGCATATTTCTGGAGCAGAATTACACGAGAATAGAGTGTACTTTATGAGATTAGATTGTTCTAGGAAACCTTTTCCACGCAATAAGTTTAGTTGAAATGTGTCAAAAACGTAACAGTTTTCTTTTTCAAGAAATATGATACTCTGATTTGGAGGTATCTTTGTTGTCAGCTGATGAGAAGAGAAGAGGGAGAACGTGTATTATTTAAAAAAAGAAAAGAAGAGTCATCACTGCTTATAGGATACCTCAAAATGTCATCATATTTCTTCAATTTTAAAATCGTTATTAATCTTTTTTTATTGAGACTTTAGCAGATTCATATCCATTTTTGGGAATATATGTATACCCAGAAGAGTTGTATGAGGTTTCATTGCATTAATATGAAGTTTTTTTAACATGAATTCCAATGAAATTATCACCTATGTTCAAGTGGTGTTCAAGTTTGGCCTCAAACTCTTTCAAGATATTGAATATTCTCTTTATAGACCTTGTGATATCTTATTCATTACCTGAGCATATATCTAATAAGTTTAAATAAAGAAAAGAAAAAGAGCCTTCAGAGCCTTTCTTAATCAATTTTAGAGCCCCAACATTTTTATGCTTCTGGAACCAGTCCTATATAGAGTAGACTTTATTGGGCGTAGTAACGAGGGCTGAACATTGTTAATAACAATCGTATACCCTCAACATTAATAGTTTCTATGTATGCCTATTTTTTTGTTAGTTATTGATTTGTCTACTTTCCCACCATTTATAAATGTTTGAAAAGTTGACTTATTGAGCTCAATTATTGTGCATTGAGCTTTGAATATCCATGTAAACATATTCTAGCAATTTTAAAGAATGTGGCGTAATTGGTTAACCACTAAATAATAAAAGATGATAAAATAAACAAAACATTCAAACCAGGAAGATACTTCAGAGAACTATGAAAAAGAAAAAAAAAACATCACTCTTTCCCTTCATGCCCTATTTCCGGCCATTTTCCTTTCTGCTATTAAATGAATAATTTTCATATTCTTTGAGCATCCAAGGGGTACACAAGGAAAGCTGAATTTCTAATTCATAGTTCGAACATATGCGGAGTTTATAATAATATAATTACTTATAAATTATTCGAAAGCAAAATTAACTTTTTCCAGGAAAATATTTCATTGATTATCTCTAGTCAACAAACTTTAACTTCCCTTTGATTGAGATAGTAGCTGTGCTTCTGATTGCTTTTGCACCAATAAACATGGATATGAGCTTTATAACCCAAGATTTATAGATTTGTAGCTTTTTTGGAAAAATATTTTTACCAATACATAATTGATTTAGTGTTATTGTTTGCATTGAAAATTATAATTAAAAAAACTTAAATTATAGTTTGTTGGTAAACGTTTCCAGATTCAAAAAAATATTTCCGTTATAGAAATTGTTATGAATTGGTGAAAAATGTCTTGTTAGTCTAAAAATAATAACGAAAAATGGACACTTTCTGTAAAAGTCTATTAGACTCTATATTTTTGATCACAATGACAAAATGATAGTTTGTGTAAAGCTAATACTTTGAAGGTCGTAATTGAATAAAGAACAACTTAAAATACAAATATTTAAATCTTTATTTAAGATTTATTTTTGATACTTCTTTGTATAAATCACAATAACAACAACATGGAGCTATGAAAGAATATTTTCATGTTTCTATGGATAAAAGCAATCAGGAGCACACCATCTCAATACAAGGAAAAAATGTGTTGACGTGTGAGTTATTTATCTATGCACACATAGTTACACACAGCAAATTAAATAAAAATTATCTAATATAATCAATTCATTGAATATTTGATTGCTCACCTTTTAAACATGTATGTATATTTTGCCCCAATTTAGCTCTCAGTATTTATGAATATTAGTTTCATAGCTTCAATAAGATTATTTTTAGATGGGGATTTATTTTATCTGCAAGGAAGAGTATTTTATTATTTGGTAGGTTATATATTTTTGAGAGATTTCAAGTAATTTAATTTTTTTATTTATAAGTAAATTTTTGTTCTAAAAAATTATAAGCATTCTACAATTCTACATATATGTAGAGATGGGATTTTTGTAGGAGTGCGAAGAAAAGGTGGGAACAAGACAAATTGGCAATGTTAATATCAGCTGCTTGTTATATGATTTTGAGGAGAAAAATGAATTACTGCTATACAGAAATAAAAACTCCTTTACATTTAAAGTAGCAAGTAGCCAATTATTATAATTATACTCCGGCTTGTAAGTGTTCCGCTGTTTTTGTTTTTTTCGTTCATCGTTCAGCAATAATTTTTGTTTCGTTCCGCGAGTTCCATTAAAAAATCCGTTCAGTATTCCAATCAAAGGTAGTACCATGCATGTACAGTATAGATACACTAGCGTGCTTGTTATATGAAGTTGTACAGTTTTTGAGGCATAAAAAAGTAGGATACTCCTAATGAGATTACTAAATTTGATTGATCATAGAAAAACAAGAACGCTTTCATGTATTTTTGGAGCCCCAAGCTTTTTTTCTTTCTGAAATGTCTTTGGGAATAAAAAAAATTACTCCCTTGAAATAAATATGTAAATTTTCATCTGAGAATATGCCAAATTTGACATTTTTTGTTGAAGAAATGAGACAGAGACTTTTTTTAGCATTCTCGGTTCTATTTCGAAGGTTTCGGTTGTAAGAGTTCAAAAAAAAAAAAAAAAAAAAAAAAAAATTGAACACCTGTCTGTTATGAACATGAAGGAAAAATTGGTATGATGAATTCTGATTAAGATGTATTCATTTTTTTCACTACAAACTTGTTCCTAAATTGGCACCTGCATTTTATATTGTTATTATTTTGTCGTTATTAATACATGACAACAGGAAACGATTGTCTGTGAGAATGAAATAGATTATTTTTTCTATGAGGATGATAATAAAATGTAGATTAATAAGTCATTCATAGTTGATATGAGAGAATGGGGGATTGATAATCTAGACTGACAAAAAACTTAAGCGGTTTTTTGGTTACACTGCATCGGATACGATTCTAACGGTTCAAGAATTGGAATTGCTAAGACCGCTATAGGTACAACCTTGCTCATAATAGAAGGAGAAGTGAGGGAGCTACATCCCAACTCGAATTACTACAGCTATTCAGCTCTCTTCGATGAAAATAACTTCCAGCAATATCTCTATTATAAAAATTAATTAGTAAGAAGCTATACTGCGGCCCCCGTAACACATGAGAGCAGAATTTATTACTTTTAATGGCCTATTTTTCATTACGACCAAATGATGAGCCTTGACCCCATGATTCAGAATTATTAAACTGGGCAAGTTCATATGTTCGAGTGAAGATTGAGTATTAGAAACTTTCATGTTCGATAAGAGCCCTCTCAGTCTCCCCTTGTGCCATTTCCACAATATTGGTCTTCCAAGCGTTCGTCTTTGCTTTATCAGCTCTTCAAATAATATTTACAAAAGTAAAAAAAAAATATAAACTTTGATTTCTTGAATTTTTTTGAAGTTCTATTAGAACGGAACGCTAAATAAAATAAGATTAGTGTTACTCCTGAAGCTTATTAGAAAGAAGAGATAACAAAATTAGCGCAAAATAACCTTTTCATAACTTACATCAACTCATTTTGTATTAAGCTTTTAAGGTTAAATTTAATTTTGTTAATGCACTTGAACAATCATGTTAATGAAAATTATCGTTAAGTGCATTAGGTTTCTTATGTTATTTGTTTCTTTTCTTTTTTTATTACAAAATACAAAATATTAAATCTCTCTGGTTCTTTATTCTTTTAACAGAAGGTTATAACATACTTTTAAATACGTCTTTTATTCATACTTTCTGAAACATACGATAAGGGTGTTGCCGAAGATCCTTGAAAGTCTTTGTTTAGATGGAAAAACCATAAACAAGTTTGTTGTAAAAATCTATGCCATAATAATATGGTACCATTTATATTAAAATATAATCACGGGAGATCATCTATAATAACTTACAGATCTACAAACACTAAATTTGATGCATGTTAAAAATATAGGAAATTTTTTGCGGAGAGTTAAAATATAAGTCGACTCCATAACTTCTTGGGAATACCATACAAATATTTCAATACAGAGTGGGGAACCAAAACTTGGAATAACATACGTAATTTAAATGGCATTAATAAAAGATAACTCAAATCCAATTTGGGATATGCTTAAATACTATATTTAGCTATATTTTTATTAAAATGTCCTCCTTCACAAGCTATAACTACTTCAACACACCGGTGATTAGATTGGCAACTCTTGACGATGAAGGCAGTGTCCATGGCGTATCTTGTAGTCCTTATGACAGCTAGGAGCGAATCCTAATTTGGATGAGAGGGGAAGCAGACTTATCTAAGGCAATACAAACTGCAAAGTCTAGAGAAGTGATCCTTAACCAGTGGAGAATGGATCAGTTGCCAAGTTGGGAAATACTGGTCGGACAGAAGAACTGCTGCTTCAAAACTTCACCAAATTTTCAACAAAATTTCAAATCACAACCATTTACAGACTATTGTAGTAAGAAAACAACCAATATATGGGGTGTTGTAAGTTATATTTGGGTAAGAGGGACACTGCTCTTGGGTTAGAAAAGTCAACAGCGGCTCTCTGCAAACTTAATCTTGTTGTGCCTCTCCTTGGTGCAACACGTAGGTCATGGAGCTCCCATTATTATGTTATTACTCATACGTTTATATATTCTTATGATTATTTTATCAAGTGTACGTGAGTTGTAAATATAGTTTATGTATATTAGAAGTTAAGTTTTGTGAATACTCAGGAAAAAAAAACAGGCAAGTTCGAGACTGGCTGTAGTGCAACGTCTTTTCCCACGCTAGTGCGAATCAATAGGACTACTGTTGGTGTCAGTTACGTTCTCAAGAACGAAACCATCATCAACCATAAAAGACTACTGGACGAGTTTTAGCACTATTTTCCGTAATTCAAAAGCGACAATCAATGATGGAGTTCAAGAGGGCTTCCTTCATATTTCTAGTTGATAACTTCCCGATGGAACCAAAGACCATCGGAGATCAATTTCTTGACCTGATGCATGACTCCACAGCAAAGACTGAGATCAAATTTAAATCGCAAAATCATTTGATTGACCTTGAATCTGATTTGCGGTGCGTCATTTCAAAAGTGGAACTGAACATTCAAGACTCATCAAGGTAAAACAAATGAAAAAGTAACCTGATTGTGTATATTGTTGCATTTTTATATGGGCCAAATAAATTGAGAAAAAAACATAACAAATCTTTTTAAATGTATTTTATTTCCATGTGGTAACTGTTCGAAAAAAAAAGAAGTTATTCACACAAAAATTAAGAATCGTTTTCATAATAGATTCAATAACATTTTGTGAAAAGGATGAAATTGTAATTTAAATGATTTTTTTTGTTCCAAATATCCACCCTTTGCCCGAATGACAAAGCAGAAACAAAGAGATATATGGGTAGAGTCTGCACGGACACTTTCTTCAGAGATATTGCTCCATTCCTGGATGAGGGGTGGTTTCAGAGTGTCTTTGGTGGTATGGGTGCTTGGTACAACCCTAGGTTGAAGGATAAATCACATAGAAAAATCCATGGGATTCAGATCAGGGATTCTAGGAGGCCATATATTCTTTTCCCAATAGGCCTTGAAATTTGCTTTTCATAAGTCCTGTACGATTTTTGCAGTGAGAGGGTGCCCGTCTTGGCTGAAGATGTAAGAAACATCACAGATGTGTCTTGAATCAAGGAAGGATCTAGTAGACCAATAAAGCCTTGTAGACGTGATGGTTGATCTTCACATCCTCCTCAATGAAAATGAGGGGCATCTTCTTCCCGTCTGACATAATACCTACCTAAACCCTGACACTGGGTGATAATTCAGTGCTCCTGGCGGATCCTGTCAATGCTTTGCCTACAATACAATCATTTTAGGGGTTGTGAATGGTCTCAACGGTGAGCAAATTTGTGCATTCTGTTCTGCCCATGTAATTTGGGCAAAGGGTGTCTACTTCAAACAAAAGTTTGATTGAATTAATTTATGATATAGTTTAATCATTTTGACAAGAGTTTATGCTAATTAATAAATTTCACTATATTTTAAACACGTCTAAAATATCTTCTATGACAGATCATACTTTTTTTGGCATGAAAAACAAGTGAATCTTATTGGTTTTTCATTTCCAATTAAATACTTGGTACACTGAAATTTTTTTCATATTTCCTTCAAAAAGAGTGTTGGGGGACTACTCCGACACTTATTTTAGATTGTCTACTAACTTAAAAACAAACTATTCATTTGAGTTTGTGAGAAATAGTAATATGGAGAAGCTTAAAGAAAAAAATCATAGTCACTCCGTCAATTTGCAAGAGAGGAGGGAATGTCGGCAACGATAAAGCATACATCATTTCTTAATGTTTTACCCTACGAGCATGAGGGAACTAGCCTAGCAAGACCTCAACTTGAACTAAAGGGCCAAGGAGAAATGCCAGCTGGTTAAATCCCTCCAAAGATAAAAAAGGTTGAACTCATACAAAATGATATCGACTGACTGAGATCAATCCCAGGATCGCCATTGTCTTTACGGTTAATAAAATTGAAATGTCTAGGCTCATGCCACCAATGCTATGAGTTTGATTGTCTCCGAAGGGTTTTCCTCAAGCCATTGATTAAAGTGGTTCGCTTAACTACGAGAAATAAATCAGATTGATTCAGGGCATAGTGTTGCTGACTTTGGACCAACACTCCGGTGTTAAAAGGTACGTCTATATGCAAGATGGGTGCCATGCCACACTTCAAAAACCATCTAAGAATTCTTGGAGTGTCGGATGTGTATCGGTCAAGGAGGTTCTGGTTCAAGATGATGTGGCCCCTAAACTCACCGAACCTGAACCCCCTGGACTACCAAGTGTGGCAGTATGTGGAGAGTGTGTCCTGTGTATTTAGTCACCCAAATATCACATCCCTCATGGCATCCACGCTATTGGTAGTGGTTCAACATCCCCGCAACTAACCTTGTGACCGCAGTCCACAGCTTCAGGATCCGCCTAATCAAGTGTATTGCTGCCATTTGATGCACATAGAAAAAAAATAAAAGGGCCAACAATTTTAGCTACATTTGTTGTATAAATTGTAGTTTATTTAAACGGGTATTTTATGACGGAGAAGAACATATTGCTTTTCAAAAAAAGGTCACCCGGTATAATGAAAGGTATATTTTGTAGATATATATTGTATATTTGCATAGTTTAGTTAATATGAATATTCTTTGGAGATGATTCGGATTAGACTTATCAAATTTTCATGTCCCAAATTTAGATATATTTACTTACAGGAAAATTCATTAATATCATATATGCTATTTTCGGTTATTTGCATTTATATATGAAATGTCCTAGTCCCCCCTACGCTCAAGTCACCGTTAAAGTTTTTTTATTTTCATGTTCCTTTAATTGGTTAGATGGAGTTGCACCGATTAAATGTAAGTAAACATTATAGTATTACAATTACTCCATCTAAGCCAGGAATATTTTGGCAAATATAACGTAAACTTTCTTTCTCGAGGAATCTCCTGGGTGCGAATTTACACACATTGAAATGAAGAGAATAACTTCTCCGAAGTGCGCTTTCCATAACCTACGGCGATTCCATGTCATGGTTAAAGTTTAATCTACAGTGAGCAAATGTTAATCCAGAGAGAGAAAAAATCTGATTTGTATACCTGAGGTCATATGGAAAACAGATCTTGATAAAAAAATGTTTTAAAGTTTTGGGGCAACCTAATGCTGATGTACTACATGCCTATTCATCATTGAATATATATCTATTAATTTTTAGTTCCTCTTATTTTAATATTATGCATTTGAAACAATATAATACTTTGTATACCCACATTTTTGCTAAAACATTTTCTTTGCATTAATTATTCAAAAAGTATTGTATATAAATTTATATTAACAACCTTTTTAAAATATGAAAGTTGATATTTTAACAATTTTTGCATGCATTTTTGCAAGATAATTAAGTACATAATTATTATTTTAGTCAAGAAGAACTAAAATTCATTAGGTACTATTTTTTTGGGCATAAATTAATTATTATCGCAATTATTATTATTTCAAACTTTGTAGAGTACATCTAGAGAGTTTTCAATATTTTGTAATGTATTTATCATACAAATGTGCCTTTACATATGTATATTCATATAGAGCTTTTAAATCTTTGAATACTCAATAAATTAATTCATGAAATTTAATAATAACTTCATTCTCCAAACGTAACGTGTTTTATTATCGTGTAATTAATTGCGTCTTTTATTTTTGTAAATACGGCAAAAATCGACACCCAAGTAAATAAACAATTTATTTTTTATAATATATTATTTAAAGTACTCAGAACGGCAGATTAACAGAAATTAATAAATAAATGTTGCATGTAGGTTGAAAAATTCATACTTATAAATAGTGGTTAATCAATTAACTTATAACTTGATGTAAGTTTAAATCTCCATAGATCATAATCATGAAGTATAAAATCCATTTCATCAATTTGGAACTATGGATACATTGGAACTTGTCTAACTGAATCTTTGTTCATAATAGTTGAGTTATACGATATTATTTGCATTCAAAGTCTAAATTGAACTTATATATATATATATATATATATATCATTACCTGCATTGTATCTTGCGATAGAAAAAAAAAAGTCTACAATCTGTTGATAGTTAGCCAATTCTTTGGAGCCATGGAGTTATTTTCTAATATTTATTGGAAGTTGTTAACAGCATTATAAGAGATTATTTGAAATCAAATCATCAACTTTCAGAACGCTAATGAGGGGAAATGAGGCAGAAAAATGGAGGGTTGACAAAAAATAGACAGTTAACTTTTATATTTATAAGAGGGTACATTTAATAAAATTGCCCTCACTTCAGGCTTTCTCTTTCTATCACGAAATATGAGGCCGCCCATTGGATAGTTGAAATTCAATCCTTCCAACTTTTTAATAATAAGAAAATAATTTCGCAAACTGAGCCTATATTATTGGATTTGAGAAGAGAGGGATCTCGACTCAAGCGATCACAATTGCTCGAAGAAGTTTCTTCGTAGGATTAGATAATCATTGGAGTTTGTACTGTATATTTATTTTTATGTATGTTTATTTTAACTTTTTGTTTCCAGAGTTAAAGGAGTTGATGACATTGAAGTACCTCTACATGAACCCTATTACGTTCATCAAGTAATTATACTGTAATGTTTCATGGTAAATATAAAATAGACTTAATAATTTACTTAATGAGATGTGACCTCCTCCGGCTTCATCTCTCAATCCACAAATCGACTCCAAGTCCTCCTCCCCCAGAATAACTCATAAGAGACACACTCACGCCATTCTATACCTAATGAGAACTTCCAATAACTTTCATGATCCTTCTAATTGCTAATTGTCCGAATAGTTAGAAAAAGTCTAGATTCTTTTCCTCCTAATCCAGTAATGTATTCCTCGCTTTGCGAAGAATACATTGCCAGCATTGAATTTCAAGTATCTGCTGTCTCCAATTTCGAGATAGAAAGGGACGACTTGGAGGCAAACTTCGACAATGTACCCTTACTAAGATACTACCGTCTAATTTATTTTCAAAATGACGACTGATATTATAATTTATACATTTGATAGGAATGTAGGTATTGAATTTATTATCCTTACCTAATAAACTATGCAAAATGACATTGTCGTACGTGGTCATCTTTAGGTAGCAAATCTCAATCAAATTATAAAAATGGCAGAAGCTCTTTACTTAGTCAATATATATACTTAGAATAAATTTTTAGTTATTTTCCATTAAATAGTTTTGATGGACATTTTTTAACCTATAAAAGGTAATAGAAAAGTTTATTTATAAAATTTTTCTATGAAACAAAAAAAAGAGCAAAGAGTTAGGAAATTTGATGATCCGTGTTTAATTTTTAAAGGGAAAGATCACAATTTTCTCTGCAGAGTAGCTTTCGAAAAAAAATTCTAATAATGTTTGTTATTGGTTAGAATAATTTATATCATAATCTATATATGTAAAATAATGATTATTTCTGTAGTTTACTCTTTATTGGTAAAATTAATAACTTTTGTCTCCTTTCAAACTTTGAAAAGAATGTGCTGCCAAAAGATAAAATCGTAGAAAAATGAAATTTTGGATAGGTAATTTTCATTCCATATGATAACTTTTCCCTACAACTTGTGGTCGAAGTTCGAAAAAAAAGTTGAAAATCAAACAAATTTTCACTCCCTGAGTCGTCATGCACCACTTACGGAATGAAGTGGAAGTTCTTCTTAACCACAGAACGGCAATTCAAATTTTTTGACTTTTATCCGGAAAAATAAACTGAAGTTCGATTAAATATACAATTAAGAAGCTCTGCGAGACCGGAAGTGTCAATCATGGCCAATATTCGATCGCCCTAGGACTACACGAAGCTGGAAGAACATCGAGATACTTAAATGAAAGTATTGATCGGAATCTGAAAAGATCGATGTCCACATTGGGTGATTAAATAGGAATTTCAACGTTGTTATCGCGTAGAATTGTCTTTGAGGATTTGAAGATGAAGCCGTCAAGTTCTGGTGCAGTCCAAACATCAATGCCAGTACCAAAGCGAAGAGAGTTGAATGTTGTCGAGAATTATTACACGTGTGTACGCCGAGGGCAAAAATTGTTTTCACTGATGAAAAAAAAAAAAAATGGGATTAGAGCTAGAAATTATTTAAAAAAACAATCGGATTTGGTACTGATCCAATATTTTGTCCTTGATCTGGACCGTAGTTTTGAGTTCCAGATACATTCCCCCTTTGTTTTTGACCGAAGGTCTCCATATAAACCAGGATGATTACATATCAAGCATTTTAGAACCTGTGGTGCTTCCATAGTTGACCCTTGTTCGTTTTCCAGCAAGATGGGTCTATCAAAGTCAAAGGTGAAAGTCCGGTCCTATCTAAGTTTGGACACAATACGAAATTCCATCGAAGCAACATGGGACGAACTACCCGAAATAATGATCCGTACAGCATGCAACTCATTTCAACGTCGGTTATCATCAATAGTTTCGAGTAATGGTGGATATATAGAATAAGTCATTTATGAAAATTTGCTATAAATATACTTATATACTTTTATTAAGAATAAGTTTAGATATTCTTATTGATAAAATAATTATTGCGTTAATAATTATGCTTAAAACTTTTGAACAACCCTGTATGTATGTACATTGTACATGCATAGAGACAGATAAAATAAAGAAGAAGCAACGAGTGGGATCTAAAGAAGACAAATTACTTTGTATAAATGTTAAATCAAATTTAATAAGATAGAAAAAAAAAAAAAATGAAAAGACAATTAATCTACATTTTCCTTGACGTATATGTTGAAAAATCTTAGGTATAATGCATGATGACAACACATGCCTAGGTTAACGTTCATATACTAATATAATATCTGTTGACTATGTTGTTCGCTACAATATGAACTTATAAAATAAATCTATTTGTTTATACATAAAATATAAATAAATGCTATTACTTACCTGAAAAACAATAGTTAATACCAACAAAAATCTGCAATGATCCCTTTCTGAAAAAAATACTTTGACAATTCTTTATCAAAATTAAGTATCTTAGTTAAAAACTTAAAGTCTTTTACATATATACTAGCATAGGGTTATCCACTGTAGATTGGGCCAAGGAGGAAGCCGGAAATCACAGTATACCTTTTTCTTAATGTTTAGACCCCTACGGTGCGGGCAAGCATTCTAATAATATGGCGCCTGTATAATATATACGAAGGTCCAGATAGTGGATGAGGATTATTCCTTGCAAATCCAAAAGACAGTCACCATAATCTTTCCGGCCGATTCCTCGATTCAAACAGAAAGAAATTGACCGATCTGGCTGAGATTGGTATGTATTCTTCCTAGAAATACTACCAACTAAACATAACCTCAATACACGCCAATAGTACCATCTCTCAGACTTTTCACGGACTTTTCAAATGAGCCCCGTATATGTATCCAAATATTAAATGTGAATGTTCTGTGTGTGTGTTTGTCCTTCAATCACGGACGAACCAATGAATGGATTTTCCTTAAATTTTTCATGTGAAACGAAATGGTTCTCTTAACCATTTTTTTAGCCTACAAGTCATTTTGGTCTTAAAATAGAATCTTTTAGCACTTCACATCTGAAGGCCAGGGTATATTTTGAATAATATAAAGGTTCTTTTATACTCAGGGAAGCGGCGATGGAAGCTGGTGACCAGTAGACCATATACACAACCTGTGGACGGCGGTTTATCCTTGCATATTAAAAAGGGTTCTTGGTGCTTAGAAATGCAGCGGCGGTGCAGTTTAAACTGTTCCATTTTGTAATTTTTAAGTGATCCCATTTTGAAATATTAAAATTCTCAACTCATTTTGAATGGATCGCTTTATTGTTTCGATCCTTGTATCTCATTCCCAGGGAAGGATTCCACTCTTCTCCTTTATGAGGTCTGGTAGTTTTCTTTGGAGGAATTCTCCTCCCTTCATCCCTCGTGGAATTTGGAATCCGAATTTGAACATCTCCTGAGATGAATGATGAAGTTAGAAGTGTCTTCCTTCGACCACAAAATAAATATGATTAAATGTATTTTTCAACTTTTTATATATGTGTAAATTATCTTTAAAAAATATATATTTTAAAGAATTCTTCGTTTCTTAACTAATTTTTTTGATTTTAAACGGATTAGAAGTAAGGGATACTTTTTTAATCTATTGCTCATAGTGCGCATTATCTATGTAATGATTGATGATTTATTATTAAATATTTTAAATTCATTTGATCCTATCTATATATCAAACCAAATTAATAAAAGAATAGAATTTTAGTATTCACGAGACATAAGTTTCCCTCGTTCCCCACCACGCTAGGATGTCCTCATAGAAGTGATTTTCTTCGAAATTGGAATTGAGAAATGTAACAAGTGCATAAAATGTTGATAAAAATTGTTCGTCATCTATAATTCGTAACTCCTTGATCAATAAATAATTTTTCAAATTTTGATTGAATCCGTTTCAATGTTATAGCAACAATTGAAATCATGTAAAGACAGTGAGTGTATTTCAAAGACATTGTTGTTTAATATAGCATATACCTTTTTGGGGTAGCATTCAAACTCATATACAAGCTTGTAGCTACGACTATACCAAATTTTAAGAGGTCAGGAAGATTAGGAGAGTGTCTATGATGATATTGCATTATACTATCTGAAGTCCATTCATCTCAACTATCTTCCTTTGATTGTAAGGATACTAGGAAGTATTATTAAGTACTAACACAATAGTTGAATCGACGTAACAGTTTCATGGTCAAGGATTTTCTTTAGGGATGTACCGATAATAAAATTTAAACTAATGCATATTCAGATTCCAATACTATATTTATGGACGATTACTATTTTATATTATGTATACAGGAATTATTTTAACAAATAAGAAAATTATTTACTTTTATTATTGCTTAACTTTCTACTAATTAGGGTTAGACAAGAAAATACATTAATATATCCCTTTTTGATTTAAAACTGAAGGCCCTATCTAAATCCTTGAGTTAAAAAAAACCAAACAATTATTGTGTTTTGGGTTGCTACATCTGTCGTACTTGAAAACGTACTTCTGATACGTCCAATTTCTTTTGAGGCCCCCTCCAAAATATAGATTCATTCTATATGAGTTTAAAAATAACATAATTATTATATCAAACCCAAACTACACACCCAGTACACACCATTTGAAGTTTGGCCATTTTTCCTATTTATTTAAGCCTATTTATATAATATATATCCGGTAGACAATAAAATTATTAATTTAAAATAACATTTTAAGAGAACTAAAATCTTCTGAAGGGATATTAGTATTTGAAGTAATACTACTAAAAAAACTTAGAAATAAGTATTAGACTATACTGTAATGACAAAAGTTAATAATTTCTTATCGCTGGATATTTTTTATTTTGTATTTTATTCTTGTTAACAAAAAAATAACAATCAAATGTCCAAAAAAATGGCCCGTCATGGACGCGTACTGGTTTGAAAATTTATAAAATGTCGAAAAATAGGAAGTTTTGATGTTATTTTATTAAAATTATCAATTTCAATCCAGTTAGAGGAGTTTTTATTTATTAAAACTTATAGATTAAACATATATTTTGCTACAATATTTTTGCAATCTTCCTCTAACTTGCCTCAAAGGAGGATTATTTCAGTTCTAAACAGTCTGCTAATAAATAAATATTATCTTTTGGTACAGCGTATAACACGCATTTATTTTGAAGTTTCACTTCGTTTTTACTACTCAAATCTCGTTTTTGATAGCCAGTGTCAAGGATATGATTATCATATATACTTTTGTTCATTTATACAAAGACACCATATTTTATCAATTTATTATTAAACTTTTAAAAATACATCCTTTTATTTATTATTCCTTAATTTCTAAGGTTGATTTTTTTATTTAAGTATATTTTTACATTCTATAAGTTGGATAGTTTTAATCGATCAGGAATGTTTAAGTTCATCGTTTTTTTCGACAAAATCAATCAATTGACTTTGAGGAATGACTACAGTGATAAATCAGATCTCAGAGGCTTTGTTCCAATCTTTCATATTAATAATTGAAGTATAATCCCGATTGAGGTGAGATCTATAGTATGTCCGTTCACCTCTCAAATCACTCCCATCTCTTATTATTGATATCCCGAATTGTCTACCCTTTTCCTTAAGAGCTTGATAGTAGAACATGTTCAGCCGGCAACTAATAGATAAAGTTTTGGTCCAGAAACTTGTTTGAATACTGTGTGAACTTCATACAAATAAATTAGCACTATGTCACATAATAATGAGTTTGATTGTCCTAAAAATTGAACTTATTCGTTTTCAGGTGTCCTAGATTATATGAAAAATATGTATCAACTTTATTATGTGCTTTCAGTGCGGTCGAGCAAATCGTGTACAAATATATACATGACTGATATGAATGTTTTATGCAAGAACCGTTAGGAGTAGACGCTTGAAATTTTTTATTCAATTAAGTAAATAATGTTTAAAAAAATCTGAAGGAGAGGGCAGCCACATTGACCGAAGCCAAAAATCGTCCAAATTCATATCACACCACCTATAATTATTATTTTTTTTTTTTTTTTTTGGGGAGGGGGTATGGGGGGGGAGTTTTAGCAACCTTATGGGCTGGTGCTGAATCTTGTTACCAAACATAACCTCCCTGAGCTTAGGTTTGGTCGAGCCAAAGCTTTACGACCTCGTTCATCACCTTCAAATACTCCTCTATGTTGATTTTTAGACCCTTTGGGAACCATTAAGGAGGCATTGCCTTGCTATCAGACACCCGACATCATGACAATGGCTGGGTCTTTATCCTATTGATAGTTGGAACCTCTTTGGGACTTGTTGCCAAATAACAGTCAATTCTGCATTTTTGGCTAGGTCAACAGGCTAAAACTTTTCATCACTGAAAATGCGCACAACGTTAGAATTTTTCTTTATCCAATTCAGAACTTTTTTTTCCTTTGGTCACTGTCATTGCCATAATGGCTTTGGTAATGAGCTGCCGATGCCTTCCCTTGTAGCATTTGAACCCTAGACCCCTTATTGCATTAATTGTAGCTGTCTTTAACAACCCTGTGGCCTTTCCCAGGTTGGCAATTCATATTTCGATGTTCTCATGGATTCCGTCCTTGATTTTGGCCAACTTAGGTTCTGCCCGCTTCCTATTGTGTTCACCATAATCTTTTTTCCTCTGAAGGTCATTTCTGGTCTTGACCATAGCCTTGACTTTATAAATAAAATTATGGAGCACTTTTCTTTGTTTATGATCTTTGAGATTGACAAATTGGTTCCTAGAAGGGCTGCAACTCTTTCACTCTTTGCCTCACTATCTCTAGACTGAAGCTAGATATCAATAAAGTTATAAAAAGTCAAAATGAAGTTTTTTCCTTTTGTTAAAAGTTGAAATCAAACCAGACCAAACTTATTTTTGTAAAATAATAAAAATATGGCTCAAGAATTCAAAACTTGATTTTTTGACTATTTGAACTTAAATGGAGCTAGGAGCCATTCGACAAATTAGACAAGAGCAGGGGCAATGTCTAATGTTTTAATATTTATTAATCGTTTTGTACGATTGTAGTCCAAAAATATAAATTTGTAAAATAAGTTGTCTTATTTGACATAAATGAACAACGAAAGTGTATTTAGTACTAATAAATTTCACATTTGGAATAAAAAAATGAGATTTTTTTCGACATTTTACAGATTTTCAAATGAAAACGCGTCCATGAAGGACCATTTTTTGGACGTTTGATGGTTATTTTCTTGTTTAGAGGAATAAAACCCAAATTACTAACTTCCTAACTTTTGTCATTTCGGTAAAGTCTAATAAGTATTCATGGGGAACCTCTTTGTGGTTTCTCATAAGAAGGAAAAGATCACTTGATTATGCTCCTAAGGGTGATGTATCTCGGTTAGAGAGAACGCAAAATAGAGACCTTTAAGTTTTATACACCCATCTATGTCAGCTCGGAGATATTTGTCTATTGTACCACCTGAAGTAAATAAAACACCTATTTTTTCAGTTATTTTAAATTATTATTTGTTTAACGTGCCACTGGAAATTGGCAATTTCTTTATCTAGCATTCATTTTTTTTTAAATTTCAAATCCCATGCTAGCATAATTTCGGGTATTCTCCTACTTTTCTTAGGCAGCTTTCCATAGTTCTTAAAAGACCCTTAAGATCTTTTATCAATTAAATCTGTTGATCTGGCCTATACTTGAGATGATAATGAATAACTCAGTTGCTAAGCTTCTCTTCTGTAATGTGATGAAGGCTACACTCTGTTCTGCTCCCAATCTATTTATGGGTGATTTTTCTAACATTTGGAGAATCATATGATTGACAGATTGCTAAGTAGACTCATCATATTCACGAAATGTCCCCTTCCTGCTTTTAAAATCCTTTGACTAATTCAGGAAATTGAATTAAAAATTTCGGATTTCAGTGTATTCGTCCAATTATATTGAAGACTATTTGTTCAATTTTATTAGTTCTAAAGTGACTTGTTTGATGGAATTGGTGACATCTTTGGCCTACTCAGAAACATTTTTTTCTAATTTGGGAATGGCATTTGGGAGAATATAACAAGTTTTCTTGAATACAAGCTACAAAGTTCACCAGCAGCAATACAATTAAATGAACAACACATCTTATCACTTTTATCATGAATACCTTTTTTAGGGTTTGTTATTTGAATGAAATATTTTTTACTAACTTTTTTTTTCTTTTGTTTCGCCTTCAGATAGGTTGATTTCATGTTTCCTCTTCACATGTTCACATTGTCTATTTTTTTTTAGCCTTTAGGCATTAAAATTTTGACGCAATAATTGCCTTTACATTGCCATGTTTTTCTATTTGGGGCAAAATGATCCAAACTTTGCTAGAATGAGTATTGGGCACATCCACAAGGTCATACATGTTGTTTATAACTGAGCACCAATGGGAAACATTAGATTAAACTGGTTAAGCTTGCATCTAACCAATATCGCATTAGATTATAGTCATCTGCTATAAGCTTATTAGTTATTACAGATTCAGGATAACAACAATACTATAGATAAAAACTGGGTCGATAAATTTCCCGGGAATTGAAAAAAAAAAAAAATCCCAGGAATTAATAACAGAAGTGGAAAATATTAATTTTTTTTGGAGGGAATGAGTAGTATTTTCTAGGAAGAGAGAAAAAAAGTTACTTAATTGATTTAACGTGGAATTCCCTTTCTATTAATTAATTTATTTATTTTAGTAATGATGTTTTTAATTTGATAGATGTTTGTTAATAAAGATAGCAAACTCTTTTTACATTTTGCAATGTACAATAATAATTTATGTTGCAATTTATCAAGATTTCAAATTCACTCTCTACAACTTGTTCATAACTACAAACTGTCAACCGCAAATAAAAAACAAATAAATTTATCTTTAAATAGGAATTAAAGGTCAATTTCAGAATTCTATTTTTGACATTTTGTACCATAAATTGCTTCAAAGAATAATATCATTCTTCAAAATAAAGAGAGAAAATTATATATATATTATTTGTATTTTGATTTGTCCTTAGGTTTGACAGTATTTATTAAAAGTAATTCAGTAGTTTGGTACATCTTAAAACAGTTTTAAGAATAAATTATCGGAAAAAATATCAATTGGAACTTGGTCGTAGCCTCCATTAGTGAACATCCTTTTTATAACGCAGTTAGTGAGCTTGGTAAATAAGAAATTTAAAAAATATATTTAAGTAGATAAAACAAAGTTAAACGATTATATTAATTAAATTTTGTATTATTTTTTTAACTATTCCATCCATTTTGCACGCGTAAATGTCAATTAAAATGCTAAAATAATTGAGAGAATATAAGACATAAAAAAAGTAAATTCTTATTCTAACAACATAAGTTTGGGGTTTCAACGAAATAGAGTTTAAAATTCTTATAATAAAGACAATAAATTGTTATTTTTGGAAGATTTTTATTTTTTGAAATAATCATTAATTTACACAATTTTAGGAATCGAATTATTACGCATCACTTATTGTTGGGTCATGTAAATACATTTTATAAAATAATAGCTACAATAATACCAAAGAAATCAAAAGGAAAAACAAAAGAATGCCTTTGAAGCAAAAAGGTTAATTAAATTCATTAAAGCTCGATTAAAAATGGCTAAATATACGAATAAATCCTACACAAGGTCATTATGTAGTTAGATTTGATAATTAGGAGAATTCAGAGATGTAGATTCTAAGGAATAAAAGTATTTTCAACGGAGAGTTAAAATGTTATAAGTATAATAGGTGTTACAGAGTTAAGGACAAAGGCATTCCAAATATGACAGCACAATGTCTTAATGAAGGTGCAGAAATAAATCATATGATATAAATATATATATATACCAATAAGAATAGTTATAATTAAAATGAAATCAAGTTTAATTTATTTCTTTTAAATGTATCATTAAAGACACATAATTAATCGAACTTAATAGTTTCACATTTACAAATATTGTTCCGAATTTCTCATTTTACATCTGTATGCATAAATTTATACATACATGTGTAGTAGGGGAGTTCGTTTTTCTCGAGTATCAAACACATGCACAAATTTAAAATATAGTTGTATATGTAATTAAAGATGTACAAATAGGGATGAAAATGCTGTGTGTTTTGTAGCTCTCACGTTTTTTTTTTTTAAATTGTATCTGAGTAGTAAATTTTCTTTCCTACTTTATTCAATTATATTCAGAACCTGATTGAAAATTCGTGTGTGCTCATAAATGAGGGAGAGTAATCCTGAGGACTAGTTGCAGAGTTATACTTGTAAGTCCTTGTTCAACTCAGAGTAGAATAAAGGATCGACATTGCTGTAATTATTGACAATTTCTTGTTTATTTCCTCCTACCCTTTTCCCTTGTAACAACTGATCTAATGAAACGTCGTAATAACAGCTAAGGTGCTCTCCTCCAAAAAAAAATTTCTAAATTTGTAAGAATTAGCAAGTTAATTTTCGGGTTCTTTATCTTTTATATACCCGAAATACAAACAATTTTATGAAACATATCCAAGAAAGCGGGATTAGATTTTTCTAGTTTGAAATCTTATTGTTGGAATAAGTTTAAAGGTAGGATTATACAATCATAGTAGTTTTTATTGTATATTTCTATACCTAACAACTATACAATAGTAATAGATAAACAATAATTAAAAAATAAACACAGCTATGATTAATAATGTAATTTAAATTAAGTTTCTTATTTAAAAGATATGAACAAATCAAATTTTATCATATTGACGCTTAGTTTACAGTATATAATTATGCCCCGTGTTCAAACTTAATTATTTGTTTGTTACCTATATGATGTAATTATATAATTAAGTATAACTAAATTGTGTTATAATTTTATCGATCACAAGTTTTTACGTGGGATTAGACCATTTTTAGAATTTGTATTTTCTAATGTATGTACATAGAAGTTTTTAAATCTTTTCCATCATCAATCGAATGTGCCGATCCAGTTAAAACCTCATGTAAAATAATAATTGCCGAGCACATTTAGAATGATAAATTTTCCATTATCTTGATCATTTGGAATTTGTATTTCAAAGGATGAAGGTCTCGGAATTGGCAAAGAATATTGTTTGCAACGAGGATACTGTCATCGAATGTCTCCAAAATCATGGATTGTTGAGAAGAAATAGGGATTGCTTGGAATGCCAGAGGTCATGAAGGAAAGAATCACAAAACAGCAATCAAATTTTCCGTTGTACGGGAAGTAGGTGCCGTAAGAGATTTTTGATTCGGAAGGGTATTTTCTTTGACAAGAGCCATTTAAGCCTCTGTAAATTAGTAGAGCTTACTTGCTGGTGGGCTTCCAAAACCCTTGTATCCGAAACAGTGAGACAAAATAGCACTTCTTTTAAAACAGTTATTGACTGGTATAATTTTCATAGAGACATTTGTTCTCAATATTTTCTCAATAATCTTGTTAAAATTGGGGGCCCTGGTATGATTGTCGAAATAGATTAATCTAAATTTGGGAAGACTAAATACCTCAGAGGGAGGTATCAGGAAGGTAGTTGGATCGGTGGAGGTGCCGATAAGGACAGTGGGAATACTTCCTAGGTGAAGTTACCTAGTTACCACTCATTGCTGAGCATATTATACCCGGAACAACTATCATTTCTGACGATTGGTCAGCCTATTGCAACTTTGGGAATGAATTAGATATGGCACACTTTACTTTAGTACATAAGTATAACTTTGTTGATCCATTAAGTGTAGGTCATACTCAGATAATAGAGTCTTTGTGGAGTCATCTCAAGGGTATGCTCAGACGATTAAGAGTAATGAACCCCTCTGGAGAGCTTTTCCAGACATATCTCAACGAGTTTATGTGGAGGAAGCGTCTCAAAGATATTAGTCATTTTATAGAATTCTTGACGACATTATGAGCCAATATCCAATATGAGGTTCTTTCATATTTTTCGGTTATTTTTTTAAAGTTCATTTATGCTCCACCTTTTTTTTTGTTTCATGACTTAGTGGATTTGATGGCATATATGTATGTTCATCACAATGATACTCATTACTTTAATCCAAGAAGGGGAAGAAGTATATCTGCAAATATTATTCCCCAATTGGACTTGCTTCTACAGCTTTGGATCTTTCGGATGTATTGCGAATTAAACGAATTGGAAATTTGGAATGCTTTAGATATGATTTTATCTGTTGTTTTCTATAAATTTTAGTGTTATTTGTTCATTTTTTTATATTCTTGTGATTGGGTTATTTTGTTACACGTTGATTCATTTGTGTTTAATTTTTTGTAACCCCGATATTTTTTGTTTACTGTTCAGTTTGTTAGCTATTAAATGCTTATATATTTATTAATACACTCTGTTTTCAATTTATTAATTTATTCTAAGTTTGTTAAATTTAATAATATGCTCAATACTTTTAATTTATTATAGTATAAATTATTTTCTTTATTTATGTATGCCCTTCCACACAATGATACCTTCTATCTGTTTCCGTGACCCTTCGAAGTGCTAATTAACCGAACAACTCAGAAAAGTCAAGATCCTTCCGCTTCACTTCGAAGCCTCTCTTCCTCAGCCAATAATCTTATTCTTTCTCTTCGCGTCCCTACGCTTGACGCACCAAAGTTATTTACCTATTATTGAAAGGTTGCGGGAATTGAATTTTCAACTATCCTCTGTGGCTGTCTCCAATTTCAAGATAGAAAGAGAAAGTATGGCGTCTGGGCAAACTTATACAGTATACCCAAGAACTCTTTTTTTATTTAAACGACCATCTTGCTAACATTATTAAACTGGCATCAAATTGATGAATCCGTACTTTATAACTCAAATATTTTTTATTCAAATAAATTTGATATCTTGTCACTGAAAAACTACTAATCAATAAATATTTATTTTTGATTTTTTTCTAAAATATTGTATCCTTACAATATGAGTCTGTTGGCAACAAAACTGTTCTATCTTGACGAGGTTGCTAGACACAATCTAATTTTTAAGTGGAATCCAGGACGACCAAGAGTTAGAGGAGGAACGTGGAGGAATAGAACAAGGATTATTTATAGTAAAAGTTACATCGACAGTACTTTGTGATATCTATAAAATATACACATATACGTATTAAAAATAACAATAAAATTTAAGAAAAAGGGGGGAGGGTAGGAGATCCATCAGATCTAGGAACTTAAATACACTACATCATATAATCATTTGTGAAATATAATATCGGATCAGAATTTTTTTTTGAATGGTTTTTGGATGGAAAAATATTTTTATTTTAACCCTTGTTTTATAGATTTTTTTACAATTGTCCCCTAATAGTGCTCGAAATGTTGATTATTTGGAATTATCCTTGTTATTTTACGAAGAACAGTTCACCGACGTAATTGACTAGCTATATCATAATTAAGCACCCTTTCTCATTCTGTTTTTAGAGAAAGGCTGAGTTACACATACCTTAAGGATCACGTCGGAAATAGTAATATCTTAAACTGTGGGACACTTTATTAGCGATTTTTTTTGGAAACTAAGCATCCGTTTCAATTTATATAACGAGTGAGTATGTATATATTTACTTGCAAGTTTCCTTGTTAAAATCAAATTCAAAAATGCAAATTATTCTCATCTTCGAGTAGTGCTGGGTCGACTTGAGTTGAATCGATAAATTAGAAAACAGGAAAAAAAAAATTAAAAAAACTACACATGACCACTACCCATTGACTTATATGATATACTTTCAGTGATTATAATCTTCCTATTTTTCATGTACTATTGAAGCATTATATATATATAGATATACATATATTTGCTTTATGAGTTGATAATTTTTATTAATAGTGAGATCGTGCACTTAGTTACAAGACTATATGTACCTTTTTTTGTCTCTTCAGAGATTAGAAAAGCAGATTAGAAGTTTAAATTGATTGCAAATCCCTTAGTGAAAACAGTGCACAAAACTCAATTTGATGAGCTTCACTGATAAATTCAAGCTGACTCAATAATATATGAAGTTGAGTATTTTTGTAAAGTTTGAAAATTGACTTACCCTTTGAGTTTAGCCAAACCGAGTCAATAATTGTTTGAGTCGAAACAGCAACTAATCATTCACATCTATGGAATATAATATTATGCTAATGTAATTTTATATCATTTTTGTATAAAAATAAGTATCCCATTAAAACATTTCAGTAAAAGTTAATTAAAAAGAAACAAAAAAATGAATAAAATCACTGGGTATTAAAATACCGAGATGTGGTTTATTCAGTATATTGACAATGAGGAAAGTCATCCATCTGGTAGGATTTTTGAAACATTAACTTTAAATGTTTACCATCGTTATAAAACCAAAATTTAACTTTTTTTATTTATGAAACTTGTTTTATTTACTTAAAAAAAAATGAGTTTATGTCGTCGCACTTTAGAAAAGACACTCTAAATAGGAATAAATAAAAAGATCCGTGGTTACTATCTTTGAGGAAATTACATGATTTATCTAATTAGTAATGTAGTCAAAGCTATCTTCAACAAATGGATTCCAAAAATCTTCTTTAGAGAATGGTGCTTTCAAGCCTCTTCTGAAACAATTCATACTATCGCACCGATCAAATACACTATCCATCATTCTTATAAACTTTACAGTGGCTTCAAATTCTTTGAATTGTGGCAAATTCAGATCCTTATTCAGAACCTCAATTGCATTTGCTACTGATGAGCTCAAAATTTGTGTGGCATATAAACTTTCATTTTTATTCTCTGTAAGTCTGAAAGTTGATGAGTTTGATCAGTCTGTTTACACATAAAATCCCTTCTTCATATTGTAATTTTTCTATTTCATAAATGAATCTCCGTTCAATTTATCACTATTATTGTCATAAATGATATTATAAACAGCAATACTGTTCCTAACTAATTTAATCATATGAGCACAATCCAGGAGGACATCTAGATTATTTTATCCGGAGTTGGTAGATTAGGGAACCATGCTTGTAAATTAACTGTATCTTATACTGAAATAATTGAGAACTGTGAAGAAGGCTCATCACATGTCAAAGGCGCGACTATTATTCAACATCATGAAGTTTTTATACACAAAATGTCCAAGTTAACCTTTTATTCTCCAGATAATCTATTTATGAAAAAATAGCCTATTGGTAGATTGAATCTGCTGTTTATGCTGGTTACCATGAAAACAAGGGCATTTTGAGCAACTGAGTCTGAAGGTTAGTCCGAATATGTACATGTACCAAGGTCCACATATTCATGATATCTAGTAACATCATACAGTGTGTGCTGTTTATTGCCATTTAATTCAACATAAGAGTACAAATGCTTTTTTCTTCTGAGGCTTCTTGAGACATAGCTTTAAGGTATTTGAAAAATTCCTCAGTGAATCCAGGGGTGCCATCAATGGTTGAACACCAATTTCTTAAAGTAATTGGAGATAGAAACGCAAAATTAGAGGTTTTTTTTTTACATATTCATAGGCTTTATTGCCATAGAAAGCAAGAATTGTGGCGAATTTTCGTATTTCTAGAGAAAAAGTTTCTATACCATGTTGATTGGGAAATTGAGTTGTTTTACTACAATGGAAAAGTAAATTTGGAATTCCAGTTCCATTAAATTAATATAGAATTTCACTCTGCTCCTTGTTTGACATACGTCTGCTTACTTAAGTAATCAATTACTTCCTAAACTACGAAAATAAATAATTTTTTAAGGCGAGGTAACTCAGTTATGAGAGTTCTGTAACAATGATCTCAAAGTAACTTTGACATATAATCGCTGATTTAGAGTTTAAATTTGGGTCTCCCGGTCTTTCGGATCCACTCTCTAAATCAAATAATGAGAGAATAATTTTTGTAGTAAAGATGTCAGATTAATAATTTATTAATGTAAGTTAATAAAAATAATTAATGACGAACTTATCTTTTCAGGGACTAATTCTTAGGGGAATCTGTAAAAATTGAAATTTTCACCAATTTTTTTTATCATCAGATTTATATTTGCAGTTAAACTGGGAGCAACAAGGCACTTTGATCTTTTTGATGAAGATATATTCATAAAAAATATTAAATGCCTTAACAACTAATAAGTAATAATAACTATGATAATCACAAGAGTGATGTTGATATATGTAATAAATTTACATATTTAAACATATGTAATCAGTTGTTGACCTGGATTTCAGCTGTTTAACGATTGACAAAAGAAGGCTGAAAATTCATCACAACTGCCCGTATTGTTCTTCTAGTACTTTATACATATTCTTTGGTCTAAACATTAAGAAGAAATAACATAGACCACTGTCAATGTTATTCTTTCCTTGACCCGAGCAATGCCAAGTAATCCTTTGCTAGTCTCACATATAATCTTAAAACGAGGTTTTGTCTAAATACTATGTAATTTTTGAATCTTTACTTGCATATGTACACGGTGCAGGTTATAAAGTTACTGTACATTTCTAATCATACATTATCTTTTGGACAAACATATATATATATCTTTGTACCAATCAAAGGATTTTCTATAGAGCTTTCCATAAAAGCATGTCACACTTCAGTACTTGTAAAGATGTCAAAGCAAAACATCAAACACAAATAGTGCTTTAGTTACTCCACCTGCATGTTGATTTTAAGACGAAAAAAAGAGGTCGTCGGTGTCTCTGAAAGCTCGATTTTTCGGATTCAACAGGATTGTTGGGCTGAAAATGGGAGGATGGGACTTTTAAACGTGCTCTTAGGGGAAACCGTGCTCATTTCAGGGATGGATAGGATGTAATTATTGCCAAATGGTGGATTTTGATCCAACTGTTTCCAGACGGATTATGTTCCGATAACTTGGTGTCAATGAGAAGAAAACTAATCTAAAGGGAATTATGCACTGCCGTCAAGATAGAACCCCCTGTGGCACCTCCAATGCCACCCAAAGAAAGGGTTGATTGTTTAAGGGGGAAAAACCCAGATTCTGGGATAAGGATAAACTACCTCCATCATTATAAGAATTAAATCCCCTTGAGTATTATTTTTGGGAGTGTTGTCGAGGAGAGGGATTTTGCGACACTTCATCAAATGTTGAAGCCCTGAAAGCCTCCATTTCAAAGTAATGGGACTTAATTGATCCGAAAGAAATATTCTGTGCTTGTTATAGCTTCCGGTCTCGTTTGGAGAAATGGGTACCAGCAGAACGCCAAAAATATAATTATGAACTATTTATGTATATATCTAAAAAAAAATATTTATAATTTTTTTATAATTACTCTTAATTAATTACAGCACTCCAAAATTTAATTTAATTTCACTGTCAATTTATGAGCCGCTCTATGTAAATGCTCAAAAACATCTTTTAATCGAAAAACTTACATATTGAAATCACTATGTACTGTTGGCATAATGGCTAACAATATGTGTTTAATAGCCATTTTTTTATTTTTATTACCAAGATTAAATAAAAAATCTAGAATAAAACAAAGTTCAAAATATATACAGTAATTTGTCTTCTTATCTAATTTTGTAGAAACATTTTGTTTCTTTCCTTTACACCTGAGATATATCATCATTTGAGTACAGCAGCACTGATTGTTTTGATATATTATATTATGATCCCAATGGATTGACCTCTTTAAATGTTAAAATGTTTGCATATGCACTTGTACATACGTAACCTACACCTATTTATTGAAAAATTTTCTATATTCAATATCGTTTTTTTTTCATTCGTCCTTTCGACTCTTTGGTCTTAGAACCAATATTAATAAAAGTAAATTAATATTCATCCTATTTAAATAATAGCTATAGTAAAAGAAAACAATAGATACTAAGATTATCATTTATATTTGTAGGGTTTGCATTGTTCCTTTATTTAATTGTATAATATTTGCATAAAATGGAAACAAAATATTTGGTTGAAGAAATAAGCGAGTCATTCATAATGCAGTGCCTAATTTTTAACTATATGTATTTTTATCTGAAATTATTTTTAATTTATTACTAATTAACAACCTTGGAGATTTAACAGGAAATAAGAGTCGTTCATGCTTACCGAAAAAATATTATGTCTTCATTTCTTCGCTACTTTTTTGTTGTTCTCCAATGCTCAATGCTTTAATCAAGGGCCAAAGCTAAACCAGAAGGTGTAATTTTGTTCACGTTATTCATTTTTGGGCTCATTTAATTAACTATACAAATAATTTTTCCCTGCAAGGGTAACGGAGGGAACATTTAAACTACGCAATTGCCATTAACTCAAAAAATTGGACAAAAATTCATCACATTGTGACCGTTTTGTAAGCAAAAATATGAGCCAATGAGCGGGCAAAAATTAACAAAGGACTTGAAATTTGATCAGTGTCATCGGGTTCAAGCCTAGTAATTACAGGGGAATCCTCCAGATTTTCTTTAGGCACATATTAAAATATGTGCCCAAACGTTATCATTTTTTTAGGTCAATATTTTGATATTTTTATATATAATGTTGTTTTAAAAAATCATATATACTTAAGAATAGATGTTGTTTGAGTTTCTTATAGTATAAAAGAACAGCTCACCTAATTTGTAAAATAATTCTTTTTTTTTCTTGTAAATGATATATTAGAAAGATACAAATATTAATGAGAATAGAATCTTTACATACCTAAGATGTGGAACTGCAATATAACCGATATAAAAATATTATAACTCGTCACTAAATTGTCAATTAATCTTTATTAATTAAATAATTATTTGAGCTTCAAAAATTTATGGCGAAGCAAGTCAATCACATTTAATAGTATAATTTATGAGTACAAGACAATTACATAAATTATGGGTTTATTTTTAATTAAGGCGAGTTGACCATATCATCAATTGTAATAAAAAAAAATCAAAAGAATACATCTAGTATCTAATTGTTAATACCAGTTAACAAAATTGTACTATTTTATTTATTTATTTGATTCTAAAAGTATTTAATGCGTTAAATTAATAAGTTTGATATAATGTTTATGTAAGAAGAAAGACAGTAAATGTAAATATGAAATTTTTTGCAAAATGTAATATTAATTATATTTGATTTGAGAATTCTTTAAAAAGATATGAAAAATTTCTCATCTTTTTACGAATAAAAAATATTTTAATTTTTTTCATTTGTTTAAGAGAAAAAACTCTGAAAAGGAATTATTTCTGGAAAGTTAAAATAAAGATTCTTCTAAAAAATTTCTCCAACTAAAATGTATTACAATGCATTTAAAATAGTAAATAATAATTTTTTAATCGTTTTCACTTTTTATTTAAACTTATTCAACCCAAAAACGTTCCTGTTGGTTTATCCTCAAGGTAGTACCTATTTTGGTTTAAAAATTATATTATAAATAAAATTCTGGTTCTTATAACCATTAAAATCGGAACCTAAGCCATTTTGGCTCAATAAATTGCAAGATATTCAAATATTCGGCAAAATTTTTTGCCCTCTCAAAAATTATAATAGGGGCAAATGAAAGGTGTAACCCATTGCTGAAACGGAACTGCTAAACCTCAGAAGATGCTGAAACAGGATAAATGATCCAATTATACAATCCTTTCGACAATTAGATAATTTAAAAGTCTGTCTGTTGTTGATTAGAGTATATATTTGAAAGGCGATGAAAAAAAACAAAAACTTCTAAGCTTATCATCCTGAGGTAGTAGTATATTTATTCAATTACAACAAAGATAATTTAATTAGACAATAAATGTTATTTTTTAGCTCTCGTTTAAATTGTTAATTACCTCCACAAACAAAGTTAAACAGAGGTTTGTTTATTTGTAACCAGGATTATGGAAATAGTTACTTACCGATTTTGTTAAAAATTTGTAAGAATATTATTTATATTAACAGTAAAATGTTATTAAATTTTAAGAGTCTAATATCATATAAACTTTTAAAATGTTTAATAATCAATAATCTATTTGAAAGAAATTAAAATAAATAATTCATAATGATTTATGGCAAAGTTTTGCGTTTTACCAAGTGTTTATTCTATTTTATAATTGTTTTTATGCTGATAAATATTAATATATAAATGTTAAATGTTGCTCCTGCAGTTGATTTTTTTTTTAGTGTATATTCACACTCATTTATCAAATCAATTAAAAAAAAATATCCTCTAAATAAATTATAGAGAAATGCTTATAATTTTTGAAAAAATAAATATATATATATTAAAAAAGTATATTTTTTGTTTATGAAATGATCTAAAATGATAAAATTTATTTAATTATTTTTTCAGTATATTGAAGTATAATTTAATTCTCATATTTATTTTTACGTTTTGGTCTAGAAAACCTAGACAGTTTTATTTTAGATTCCTTTTTTTTCAATAATTTTAAAAATTAGTCGTCTTTCAAAAGTTTTTTTTCTTCAATTGAAGCTGTGTGTTTCATATTAATTGTAGCTTTTACTAATTACGAACTAAAATAAGATATTTATTTTAGTTCTTAGTTCTTATGAGAGTTTAAAAAAAATATATGATTTTTTGTAACATGTATTCTCACTCTCCCCTACCAATTTTTGTTTTTTATTAACAAACCAAACTAAAATATCCATTGAAATCCAGTGACAAAAAAGAAAGTTTAAACTTTGTTGTGAAGTGTTTTATTAATATATAGATATAATTACCCCTCTCCCAATACACATAAATTCAATTTTACTTCTTTTGAAAAAAAGTATTTTCGATATTGGACGGCTATATCTTCACTAATAAATGAGTTGATGAAAATAAATACTACCTTTTTTGTCCCTAGGTGATTGAAAATTCAGAGCACCTCTTCTTCCTATGTCCGCCTGTGCGGTAATTAATTAGCAGAGTGAAGGAGATGATAGTGAAGTTGTATAATCGCGATGGGTGATATCTTGGTGTCAATGGCGTTAAGTCACCCCAAAAAGTTAAAATTAGAAGCCTTGATAGGAAAACACAGCCATTCATGTACCCGGCAAGAACTCATAAAAAGTTATCGAGGGATGGAGAAGATAGTCAAGAGATCAATATCAATGATGGAGAGTTCTAATGAGAATGGAGTACTGATTAGATATACAAGGTTGTTCTAAAGTATTAAACCTCATTATTAAAGCAATAATTAATTTATCAATAAATCAAAACTTAGTTTTAATAAAAGTATATAATTTTCATTTATGACTTATTCTATATATCCACCATCATTCGCAACTATTAATGATGATCGTCGTTGAAAAGAGTTGTATACTGTACGGATTATTTGTTCGGGTAGTTCGTCCCATGTTGCTTCAATTGCATTTTGTGGATTATCCAAACTTTGATAGAACCGGACTTTTACCTTCAACTCTAGATATTTGTATACAAAATAATAAAAGCTATTGACACCTTGATTTGAAGGTGACCACATTGATTTGCACCAAAATTGAATGTACTGTTCTAACCATTCTTGAGTTAACTGTCTAGTGTGTATGGGAGCCCCATCTTGCTAGAAAACTAACAAGGGGTTACTTTCAAACTATGGAATTACCACAGATTCTAAAATTCATAAGATTTAATCATCCTGGTTCATACGGATACCTTCTGGCCAAAAAATTAAAGGGAGTTTGTCTCCAGAACTTGAAACTCCGGCCCAGACATTGCTAATGATTCATGATTCAAGGTAAAAATTATAGAAGAATTTTGAAAAAACAAAACCAAAAAAACCTCATTTTTTTCATTGTTCTCAGTCATAAGAACAAAAATATTCTATCTGAAAAATTCAATAATTCATTATTTTAATTATTCCATGTCACCAACGTAAATGAAGAATGGAAATACTCAAAAGACTAAGAATTCAACTATATGCAGATTAAGAGCTGAGGTAAGTTTAGTTGAGTCTGGCAATGTTTCTTTGCCTCAGTCTGTATAATTTATTTGTCCTTTTCTTCATTGCCACAATACAAGCCAAATGAAGGTAGAACAAAACCGCAACAACAGGCTTACTAACGTGCAGAAACAGTATTTCGATCCCCAAGACACATGATGTTCTTGCAACTATATTTGAAGAGGGATATAATTCAACTTCTCCAAGTCAATCAGGTATCTAGAAACGAGGGTTAAAGACTAAGAGAAGAAGAATATTAAAGTTATACTAAAAAACGCCACTTTGGAAATCAAATTTTGGGTCTTAAAATGTGAAAATGGTTTTGCCAAGGCCATATACAAGGAATTGCATAAATTAAGTGATGCCTACGATGCCTGAAAAATATTTCCATGATAATCTTCAACACGACAGCAGTAAATACTGGGCATATAAATGAGATTGTAAAGCGTATACAAAACAATGTCATATGCAAAGGCTTACAAAGGCTACAATATATTCGCTGTCAATACCAATTTCTTGATAAACTTTTGAAACATGAAAATTTGAAAATGTTTCTAATTCACGAGCCATCCTCCAGACCTAATTTAATTTAATCATTGTTTGAAATTATATCAATGCCTTACGAGTCCTTTCTCTAAAATATTATATCTAAACTACAATGGATCATGTTAACAGAAACGATATGATTTCAAGTACTTATATGTATTATGCTACGCCTATCGTCATAATAAAATACTTATCATTGGCTTAAAATCAAGTGGAAGATGCTTCCAAACTTATATTTGACACGATGGAATGTTGTTGCAATTATGGACTTGTTTTTTTCCTTTTACTAGACAGTCTTACATACAAGATGTAATTTAATCTCTAATTTTTGGGAAGATAATTAATTTAAGATTCTAAATTACAATAATTCAATGTTTAGGGAATTGTTGACCTCACTTTGCAAAATTCGATGTAGTTTAGAAATAAAGAGCCTGTAAACCGTGGAATATATGAATAATCGATGAATGACATATCGGACCAAAATGGAGAAAGTCTGTGAAACTCGTGGAGGAGATACATAAAAGTTCAAAGACAGAAGAATGTTTAAATTTAAAGTTCATAGCAAAAAATAAACTTAAATAATATAACTTTTGTTAGTCTAAATCATTTACTTCTACTATTTATTTAAAAAAATCTTTCAATTATAAAAATAAAGCTAAGTAAGCGTATATAGGAATATATTTAAAAATTACAGATTTATACGAACCTTTACCTCACTCAAAGGGAAAAGTTTTTTTTTTTTTTAATTTCAAAAATACTAACAATATCCTTAAGCTACAGATAAAAGTTTCTCACTTGTGAGGTGTTTCTTACAAATATAAAATATCCATTAACCTATTGTACATCCTTCTGTTCGTAATTTATGCAATGACTTTAAAAATTATATAGATATTGGAAATTTCCCGTATCCTTAAGAGCACAATTTTTCCTTTTATAAAACTGGCTCCAATTTCAAAAAGTATATTGATTGTATTTTTTATACTTTTGATAAAGTAATTACATAAAATAATGAAGTTTAGCTTCTAGACTCATTCTCTAACTGTACTTGAGGCTCGTTTCCACTAATTTCAAGGATAGTTTGAAAACTATCATAAAAACTAAGTCCTTTCTATATTTAATCAAGAAAACAATTATTTCTTTTATAAAAAATAAGAAATTTTGTAAAAATAAGTTAAATTATGATATTTATATCAGTTGAAGGACAATTTAAGAACACATTAGTTACTTATTATTTATCTTTTAAAACCTTGTAAATTCTGGAATGAACATATAGCACTATAGTTGTATTGTACTACGCAGTAGACAGAAAGGTAATAAATACATTTTGAATAATTAAATAACAAATCATAAAACGTTTTATTTTATAAAGCCATAAACAAAAATGTTTACTATTCATCTAGGTAGGCTATTATGTAGAGATACAAAACTCTACGTCTATGAAGGTATAAAAATATATTAGTATTATTTAGTTGATAGCAACAAAATTACAAAGAATGTTTTCAAATAAATCATTTTTTTTATTAGATGCTAATCTAACATACACAAGCGACTATTTAGGCATCAACTTACCAAATGTGGCAGAGTGGAATGAACAAACACACATTTGTTATGATACCAAAGCATCGAGAGTTGTAAATAATAAAGACAAAGTATAGAAATGAAATTTTTTTAAATTGATTTTGGTTTGTAAACAAATAACTGTTGATAGGAAAAAAATGTTTTTTAGACGGGCTCTCGATCAGACGCAATTCAAGAAAAGTATGTCAAATATAGTTTTGACAATAGGTTATATTCAAAACTTAACTGATTCGATAAAAATTATACCGCACGTGGGTACAACGGGACATATCTATGGTATATAGACCAACACATAATATTGAACATTTGAAAACAAAATTTTTAGAATGTATTTCACTAATCACAATCTTCAGTCTAGAAAATATCTTCAAGAAGTTGTTTTTATGCATATTAACTATAAATTGGATCATGTTTCAGGAACAACTGATTTTAGCATGTCCTTGAACGCTCAATTCACTCCAGATAACATCTCTTTGAAATATACAAAAACCCCAAGTTGAGAAGATAATCCTCATCAAAGAAAGCGTGGGTGTTTTTCTTTATGACATTTTCGGATGTTGGTGGCTGTCTGCACCCTACACCCATCTTGTTGCCAGATCCAAGTTGTACCATACTGTTCATAATCATATTGAAAATTTAAATTCTAGGGATCTCCACATTTCTAGTCTTTCCATAGGGAAGAAACTGTCCTTCTTTTTTTTAACCCTCAACAGACAGATTGTACTACAATAATTAATTAAATCATTCAATTGAAATTTTGTAAGTTTTTGTACAACAATCCAAACCTTTTACTCACTTCCTTTAGAGCAACAAACATATAGTACATACTTAGCTAGTGCAGAAAATTTTACAATTTTAAAACAACATGTTGATCAATTTGTGAAAATCTATTTTTTTAACGGTTTTTAACTACCCTTCCTTTACGGCCCACTTTTGAAAACTATTGTTTTAAGAAACCTTAGTTTGTGGGGTCCCTGCTGGAACTTGGGCACTATGCACTCTGTATATAAGGTAACTGCATCCCTGTTTGTATCTAATATATTTATTGGGCAGAGTTTCCTTGCGACACCTCTTGCTTATAAGTATTTTTTACAAAACTGAGCCTCTATTAAAAAGAACTGAGACCAATAAAACTGAACCGAGACCAATAAAACTGAACCGAAACCAATAAAACTGAACTGATACCATTGATAGGAAAAAACCAGGATGAGTACCGATAGAACCGCTGAACCTACACCGGGTACAACTTTGCATTGCCATTTATGTTAACTTCAGATAAGTACCTTCTTTACATTGGAACAATACCTCTTCGACATTCATCTCCAGTCCAATTTACCCTCTAAGAAAAATGATTGGATGTTTAATTAGTTTTAGTTATTTTTGAGAAAATTTAGACAAACTATTAACTATTTGACAAAAAATTTCTGATATTGTGAAAATGACATAATTACCTATTACTTTTCATAAGAATGGTGTAGGATCAGGGTATTATCAAAATTTCTTAATTTCTTATTAAATATTCAAAAATTTTAACCAATTATATATTCAGTACTTGTTACTGACTACGATTAATATTTTAATCATTTAAGAGAGTGAGATCTTTATATAAAAGAAAATGTTGTTTGAAATTCAAGTATTTATTATAGTCATTTATTAATATATGTATGAATATCCTAACTAATTTATTATTGTAATTATTTTACACATTCAAAATTATTTTCAGTGGTGTTAAGATCATTTTCATATTGTGAGCAGGGGGATAAGAGATAGTAAAAACTTTCTTCTATAAAACCTTGTGGTTTTAAGTCTTAATTACTATGAAAATAGTTGATTTAATCTAAATAGAAAGAACAATTCAATTCAAAAGTTTAATTTCCTCTAAAAGTATTAAATTTGTAATTAAGACTTCAAAGACATCCAGGTTTTGTGGTTAAGAAAAAAAGTCAAATAAAAGTTAGTAATTCAGAACCCAACAATAGATATAAATATTTTAAATAATCTAATTATAAAACTATTTATTTTAATTAAAACGAAACAAATTGTTTATTGGAAGACTTAATACATAAAAATTTAAAATTCTTAGTTATAGAGTGCTGTAGAGTAGTGATGAGCTTATGAATTTAATCAAAAATGTAAGTCTTTTTAACCCTCGGAGGTCCTTAGTAAAATAATATAATACAATATTGTTAGGAATTTGATATTTAAAAACAAGGAAAAAGTCCACTTTGGACTTAGGATTGATAAATTTAAACCATTATTTAATTGAAAGAGGAAATTCGAATATATTTTAAATAAATATGCATTATAAAAAATATTTCAGAGGCATGTCTCGAAATTAAATCATATAAATAGAAATGATTGTTTACAAAATATGAAATATAAGTTGAAAAATTAGAAATTATTGCAAAGATGATCGATCTATTATGCGTTAATTTCATTAACTCTTTCGCATAATTAAATGAAATAGATTTTTTTTTATAATTAAGTATTAAATATTTCAAAGTACTAATGAAATTGATAACTTTCATTTTATTTTCTATAAAATTTACTAATTGTAATTGGTAAATTACTTTCACATTAGCATAATATTAAATTATTTAATGCGAACCAACAAGAAAAATCAATTTAAGTTCTAGTATATACTTTGTTCTATTCATATAAATATTAGGTTATACCAAAATTGTGTTGTTTTATATCTGAAAAATTACGAGATGGTAACAAATATTTTTTTGAGTAATTTTAAGGATTCTTTCAAACATTTGATATATTCTTCAGAATCTAGCAGTTTGTGTATAGGACAAACTTTCATATCTTGCGATTCCAGTCAATTATGCCAAATAAATTCTGTGTATTCATCAGATTTTGGTGACTCATATTCAGGACACACTGTTTCATCTTCGGTGTTGAACTTTTTATATTCCAGGCATTCTGTATCTTCTCCCGATTCTAGTGGTTCATGTTTTGAATATGCTACCTAATAAACTCTGTTTTATTGTAAGGAATGAACCACTTTGGATAATTCGACAAATATAGATCAAACATTTAGATGTTGAAGTTGAGTACAACAAGTAACTCGTTTATAAATGATTGATAATATACAAAAAAAACTTTGAATTTAAATCCACTGCACAAAATATCATTGTTTTAATTTATAAATTCATTAGGAAGATTTATATTCATTGTAGGCAAGAAATGTTTTAATATGTTATGTTTTTGTGTTGACATTGCCTATGTAATATATTATGTAGATTAAAGAAAGTTTTCTGAAGATTTTTCAGCCTCAATAAAAATAGTATTAAATCTTGACTTTAAATGGAGCTCTGTTTTGTCACTTTCCTAAAAGCTTTGAGCTATTCACAATCATTGAAATGTCATGCAAGGTCTCATGTTGCTTTTTTTCATTTCCTACAGGCTTAAACGATCTAAAAATAGGAAAGACTAAAACAAAAAAGTAATTTTAAAACAAAAACAAATCCTGGATATAATGTTCCTACACATGTTACGGACAAATCCCATCTACAAAAGGGAGGAAAGATTCTCCTGAGGTAACATCCTTGTTGAGAGATAAATATGATGATTCTCCATTCTTCCAAGTGGAATAAAATGACTAATATCATTTGAATTCGTGATTCCAAGTTGTTATTTCAATGTAACCATATAATGCTAGGATTTTTATTAGAACTACTCTTCAGATATTACCAGAACAATACCAAGAAAGGCAAAAAAACAAAACTAAAAAATCAACTAGAAGTTAGATGCAACTCTAGAAATAATTAAAATTTGCAGCTTCAGTGCTTCTCATGAAGTATTCTTCTTTCTTTCCATTCCCTTCCCCCTTTTCATTTTATTACATAAAAATTAAAAGGTTGCGTTAAATACACACTAAAATCAGTCAAGGGAAAATCGTACATAACAAAAAGAGGAGATGTGCAAAATTCTTTAAGGTCCATCAGTGAACCGACCTTAGAAAAAAAAAACCACTTATATATATTTAATCAACTATTGAGCAAGATACTGATTCCTGATAGATTTTTTTGTCATTTATTTTAATACGGTATTTTTTAGCGATAATTTCTAGAAAAAGTATTGTTCCATAAATTAATGGATAAGTAATACCATATAAATAATGGTATTTAAAGAATTTTGACTTTTGTCTGGATAATTAGTTTTAAACCAGAATGTTTATGTATATGGATATATTTTATGTAATTTCTTGAAATAAATAAAAGTATGTTAAAAAAAATGAAAATTCGCTAGAAATGTTGAACAATTCAGCGAGGACATTTGAAACACCTGAATTGTTTATAGGAGGAAAAATGCGACCAAAAAATATTTATTTTATAATAAGTTTTAAGATTAAATTTCTTTTGGGAGCAAGGCATTACTTTTCTAAGTTTTACCACATATAAAAAATAAATATATTACTTAGAAAAAGAGGAACCGTTAAAATGGACAATACCAAAAAAAACCAAAAAAAAAAAGAAGAAAGAAAGAAAGAAGATAAATTGAAGCATTTGAGAAGTTTGCTATGATTTAATGGAGGTTAAATGGTTTTTTTTTTTATGAGTGTTGCATTAAAAATTGATGAAATAAGGACATTTTCAACATTTTGTGATTCTTGTTTGCCAAAAAAATCTGACTTTGTAGTTTTCCTTCCATCATGAAATCAATCATCCCTGAAAATGGAAAAATGAATTGAACAAAAGCACTTAAATATAGCTGGGCAACTATTGAGCGAAATCCTGATTCTTTATTTCAATTGAATATAAAATACAACCCTAAAATCGCAAAATCAAAAATAATTAATTTGACTGAGTTCACTGTTGTGTGTGATTGAAACATAAGAAATCTATTTTAATGAAGGATGACTGTTCTTCAAAGCAGGAGGTAGTAACATGTGACATGGGTTCCAATCAATTGAAAATATTTATATGTATTCTATGTATAATTTAACGCTGTATCTAGAAAAAAATGTTTATTTGCCATAAACAACAGTTTTTGTTCTACATATAAATACATAGACGTTGGAAAAGGTTTTATTTTATAAATGTAAATGTTTACGAATGCCTATAGTATGTATACCTATTATATTATTGTACCTAGGTAGGTAATGTCTATATTTTGACATATTTATTACCTATAATTCCAATTTTCTATGCCTGCATATAAATGATGTATATATAGGTATACATCATTTATATGAAGGCATAAAATGTTCATAAAGAGAAAAATAAAAACTTTGACAAAATATATTCTTATATTGACAATTATGCATTCAAAATTTGTATTTGTCACAATTTGAAGGATCTAATCAAAGGAATTTCTTTTTTCTTTTCCTGCTTCTCTCTTACATACATACAATTTAAGATATTAAATACATAAAAACATACAGTACGTCATGTCTGCTTAGAATATCTTATTCCGAGTAGTAAACATATTTTTTACTATTTTTGAATGGATACATATTACATATGTCATTGTCACAATCTAAACATATGACCTTATCAAAGTATTTCCCCAATTTATGAGTATATAAAAATACGGTTTCAATGCTCAGAGTTATTTTGTAAAGCAAAATAATCATGATAATGCCTCTAATAATAGCACTGTGCATGTATTTATAGGGATGAGGCTACGAAGTTATGTGTTAAAGTGAGAATCATTCTCGTATTTTGGTGGATATTATTAAGTTATATACTATTTAGCTTCCAACTACATTACAAGGAGTTCCAGAATCAACGTGGGGTTACAATACGGCGTAAAAAGAAGTATCACGTCTTGAAGTTTCGTCAGGCGTCATCAGTATTAATAAATAAAAGCTAGTCAAGTCTATCTAGCATCGGTTGACAGTTACTCACAAAAGTTTTGGATATTTTGGACGCAAAACTGTTATGCAACAGCGTTTTAGTGAACTCACTAAAACGCTGTTACATTTGGGTGTTTTGTGAAAATGGAAAAAATCGAGTAGTGAGCTGATATTAAATATTTTTAGTCTAAAATAGCAGTAACAGCTAGTCATATCTATTTAGCATCTGTTGACAGTTACTTGTCAAAGTGACAACCATTTTTTATTTACGAGTGATCCCATCTTCAAGTTGAGGTCGGAAACTTTTCAGACCAGCCTATTATTATACATATGTATATTTGATAATATCAAAATTCTATATATTATTTTATTCAATATTGTATTATAATTTTGCTTAAGAATATTCTATTAAACGCGAAGCTATAGGTTTATATTTCTATACTATAGCCAAAATTTCTTCATATAAATAAAACAGATGCCTAATATACCTATGTATACATTCCTGTCCTTTTGGAAACGGAGAAAAAGTATGACTGTATAACTTATTACTTCGTTTATTCATGAAAAAATTATAAAATAGCCATTATGTGAGACAAGGGAATCAACAATTTACAATAAAAATATATAGGGTATTTTTGTGTTAGGGAGGTAAGCCGCATGCAATGATACAGAGTCGATATTGTACAAAGGTCACAGAGTGGCGATAATTTTTTCAAATTAATATAATTAATTGTGTTTATATTTATCAATTATTGTCGTCATGCTTGACATCAAGAAGAAACTCCGATCGAACTAGGGTGAACATGTTTCCTTTAGTTAAGCATGCCATTTTTAGATATGCTAGACCATGCGGAGTGTCTGGGTTAAATCCATATTCCAAAATCCAAATAAAAGTTCTGTTTTCACATTACTTACTTAAGTAAATAGTAAACACGACAACACGTATTAAAGCTCATCTGGATCAAGCTTTGCGATAACACGCCTCCTTCTTACGTCATATTTTAAACCCACCTTTAGAGTCCCATTAACTTTAATTTCATTAAATAATGTGTATTGTGTCTAGATATTTCGTTATTCAAGCTAGAAACATTTCGGCAGCACAATGGGAGCCTAGCCAACCAGTGCAGGAACGCATTTGCATGCAAGGGGCCCAACATATAGGCTGATGACGTCATCAGAAGAGTCTCAATTTTGCTTTTTTGACAATATTTTTATATTATACATAAATATATTAAATATATATATCTAGCAATCTTCAGATGTAGCATTCTTCAACCTTTCCCCGGCGAAGTACTTTCTTAAAGATGAATTCCCTTATTGCAACTTCGGCCACTTTTTTTGAGTTAGGGTATGCTGGGATACCCTTTTCACCGCCATTGTCTAGAACTTAGTTACTGCCTTGGACACAATCCTTAAAAGGTACATTTTGGTTTTCAGGCAAGAAGCCGTAAAGCAATTCATGTTGTGTTGGTTCTCTCCCAATATTTTACAGAATACCCTCCTCCAGGAATCCAGCCGCTTTCTCCAGTCTTTTGCATTACCTGAAGTCGTGCTCTAATGGCTGTGTCATCTTACAGTGACTGCAGAGGCTCTGGTCATCATTAGATACTCTTGGTGTGAGGTAGAGACCTGAGGCTATTCTATATTTCGTATATCTTTGTTTGGCTCCGAGTGTAGGGTCTAATTTTGTTTTAACATATTATTTTGTCTTTTTCTTGACAATGTTGGCAGAATGTTTATGAACTATCTATTTCAAAGAGACAAATGCTCTTTTGGAAAAGTTTGGAGTTAAAATTTTCTGAAAGGCATAAAATTTGAACGAATCGCCTTATTTAAAAAAAAATGATTATGTCCTTTACGTATTTTTAGCAATTGTTTTGAAAATTGTATTTCAATGTTATATGTTTCAAAGGAGAACAAATGGGCTGTGTTGTGTTCGTCTTTATTTAGGACAGAAGACTGCAGCCACGTACCGTTCACTCTCAATCCAGTCAAGTTTAGTCCTAAAAACTTATAAAATTTGGTCCTTGATGATATCACTCAACTTTCTTTCTTCTTTCTAGTACTGGCAGTCTCAAGGACAGACAGTCTTAAGGATCCGTCCAAAGGCTAGACTGGAGTAGATCGAATAAATAACGACTGACACAGGACTACAAATGACATGGTGGGATATAATTAAGTGGCATAATTTTAAAATACATAAATATTGTATATTTTTTATATTTATTTTCAGATTCCTTCCTAGCTTTTATTTTATGAAGTTATGTATGTTTGTTATATATTTTTGTGAATAATATAAACCCATGAAAAAAAAATATATATATAAATTTAAAAAAAAAACTAAAAATTCCTCAAATTGTGACATTTAATTTTTTTTCGGTAGAATATCCTTTTTTTTTAATATATCAATCACTATTAAAGTTCCACAAAAGTTATATGATAAAAGTCTTTATGGTTTATTTTCCACTGGGTTCAGCACACACTGCAAATGAAATGCAAGAAGTGTGGGAATAAAATTTTGAGCATTTTGTTCCCTCCCTTCACCTCATCTGAACCCCCTTGACTTTGCAATGTAAATGAGAACAATGCAGTTTTCAGGCTCAGCAAGGATATTCGTGGCAATATATTTTGCCACACTAGCTGCAAGTCAGAGAAGAAGCATCTCCGCCAAGTTGTTCAGAATAAATGCAAGCACATTGAAACATTATTACCTGTAAAAATCTGTTAAAGTATATTCTCATACAAACAATAATCTATAAGTAATTCAAATTTTTGAATGGGACTCTTATTTTGGATCACCCTGTACATTCAGTCGTTGTTTATCAAGGAACTTTGAGTGCTTGTGTAGGTAGGACGTTGTTTGTTGTTCAAGGCGGGTAGCCAAGGGTTTGGTGTAGGTTAAAACTATGACATCAATTAATAAAGTACTATTTTACAATTTTGAAAAAGGCAGAGTGTCCTTGTTGAGATCCGCTCCGGACGAGACAATGTTGAGATTGGAAATTTCTTAAATATGGACCTGTCCGTTATGTGGAGAGTCAGGCACGAACTGGAAGAGTCTGGAGGTGATAATGAACCAACAAAAAAATGTGCTGATCACAAGATGAGGTCAAACTGCCAGAAGATCAGGATTTCATTATCAATTACAAAAAGTAATTGATAATCTTTACCAGGAATCTCCACTGTTCTGAAAGGCAGATCGAGAAATGTGTGACAGATGATTTGCTATACAATCCTTTAAGATACAAAGAAATCAATTTCGGATAGAAAATACAAACGTTAAACCGCTTGTCATATTTTTTATTTTGTATGACCGGTGTTTGGCATCGTAATTCACCGACAATAACTCCTTAGACTTCTTTGTGTCGGATACAATTGAGAAACGCACCAACATATCCTCTTGCAACAAAAAATTAGAGCTGATGTCTAATACCTGGGAGGAATTCCAGAATATGTCATTATGCCCTGCTCCCATTTCAGAGGTCGAGTAGAAGCCAATGATGATTTTATAAACTAATAATACATTTATATTTATTAAACTTTCATTTGGTCTTGGCTTTTATTAAAATTGTATGATTAATTTAGGAGAAAATTCTTTTAAAAAAATGTTTTGGTTCTTAACTAGAGTTCGCACCATGTTTATATCTTCGAGATGGCAGGTATATTTTCAAAAATATTGAATATAATGTACACCTACCTCTACCTACAACAATTAATTTAGTTACAAATCCCTTGAATATTGTTATATCTACTACTTATAGTAGATCAAAGTACTATTTACTCATTATATGTAATGCTTTTTGCGAATTATTGAAAAATAAGTTTCATTTCTTCCTCCATTGTCTATTGTGTTTCATCCTTAATGTGGTTCTTTTTTCACAGCTCCCATTAATTCCCAAAAGAACTAGGGGAAAATTTATTTAAATAATATCTATATCTATATAAGCATAAAGAAAACGTCTGAATCGGACGCAAAAGACGCTCCATTAAACATTTTTATACTTTTATACAATAATTATTCTTATACTCTTGAGAAGAGAACATCTATGAGCGTGGTCTGAAAATTTTCCACTCTCAACGTGAGGATGACATATATATAATGAATAGCTTAAATAAAGGCTGGTCACATTTGTTGACAGCTACTCACTAAAAGCTTCAGCAATTTTTGACGTGCAGTTATTATGTGCCAGTAGTTTGAGTGTTTTTGTAAGAAAAACAAAAATATTTTTCAACATAGTCTCCATGTAACTGATGCACACTTCTCCAAGCGAAGTTACAGACGTAACAGAATCGCTAGGAAAAGTGTGAAGAGTTAGACTATGTTGAGAAAAATATATAAAAACTATCAGTTTTTTTTCCCCACGAACACACTCAAATAAACTGACTCAAACGACAAATATATATAAACTGCATGTCCAAAATGTATGAAACTTTGGTGAGTAACTGTCAACAGATGCTCAATATGTGTGACTAGCTTTTATTTAATAGTGTTGCAATCCTCACGTTTAAGTCGGAAACATTTCAGACCACTTTTGTATTTAAATACAGGGTGCAGCAACATCACTTCCTTTTTTTATAATGCATGACAATCAGGCTGTAAGAGTAGTAGGGGAGTCAGTGTGGTTTTATTTTAGAGACAAGATAATAATGGTTTTTTTTTTAAATATAGTCAGTTGTTATCATGGGTTGGAGTAGTGAGAAACACGTGTTTACCGTTGAAAATAAAAATTCCCAAGAAATGGTTTTGAGTAAATATTTATAAAATTAAACTAATTGTTTAATGCTACTGAGATTTCATTGGTGCAATTTATAAAATCTGTTTATTGCTTCCATTTTAAATTACAAAAGTATTTGGAAGCACATACTCAACTGATAATGGTGCTAAAGAGTTTAAAATAAATATGATTCATAAGATCCTGTATCATGTAAAATTTTTAAATGAATGAGATTTGTTCAAGGTAAGTGTAGATCTTAAGGTAAATAAATGCACTTAGATATAATCTTTATTCCAATTATGGAATGAATGAATGAAAAACACTATGCCTCACACATTTAATTTTATTCTTATAACATTAATTAAAAATAGGATTTAAAATTAGTTAAGTGGTTAAAAATACTAATTGTTTCATAATAAAATGTAATTAATTGAGATAGGTGTAAAATGTGAGAATGTTGCGCCTTTCAACGGTAGGAAAGAAAAACTTATTCTTGTCACTATATAAGTAATTGACACCTGATTTATTCCAGAAAACCCTACATTCTAAAGATCTTTACAAAATGACTATTTACTAATGATTAAATTAACTAATCATCCACAATTATAAATAAAAACATGTTGTTAAATAAATTGTGCATCTTTTTGTATAAAATAATTACCCCTCTAACATCTCTTTATACACAGCTATTTAAAGAGAAACAAAAAAATGAAAAAAATCATTTTATTTATCATGGCTTATTCATCAATGGGAGACGTCGCGTATCTGAAATAATTTTCCAAATTGTGAAAAACATATATTTTTAATGTGTATTGTCATAAGGAAACAAAAATATTTTTTTTGTGATTTATAAAACTTTTTTATTGTATTATTCAAAAAATAAGTAGTGAATGTGAACCCTGTATAAAGTAACTCATTATGCGTGTGCTCATGAAAGATGAAGAATATTGCTTATGATTATTTTTGGGAGATATAAATGTAATTTAAGTTGTACTCAAAATAGAATTCATGAGTAATTCCTGCATAAACTCTTACTAAATATGGAGTACAATTTGTTTTTATTTCTTTTGTCGCCCTCTCATAGCTGTTTGCAGCTCATCTAATGAAACTTAAGGATATCTAAGCTGTTTTCTCTCAAATACACATAAAATTGTCTAGTTTATTCTGTCAGCATTGTAAAACGTAGAAAAAAAAATCTGTTTTGAGGTATGGAAAAGGAAAAACGGTTGTTGCGTGTGCTCTTTTTTCTTATTTATTAATTCTTTTTCAAATAATTGTTGTGATCACATCAATATCTCAGTAATCATCTATATATTACCGCCTACCTCTGTGCAATATTGATTAATGAAATGGCTAATATTGCACCCACCCACCTAGAATCCAATTAATGGGCACGATGAAATTTGGGGTTACCTTCCACTTGACAATAAACTATTTTTTTGTCGAATATGTCGTGCCTTTATAATCCCCATCCAAAGTCAGACGATACTCAATAACCTCGTCCAACATCAATCAATGAATGTATATATACAATAATTCATGATAATGTTGGCAACTCAAACTTTAAAGATATTCTTATTTCTTGTAATATAACTTTGTTCACTCTGGAGCACCCCAAATTCTCCAGATTTGTGAAGAAATATGCCGGTAAAACCGTCCCTAGTAGAAAAACTCTAAATAAACCTGTGGAGGTTGCTAGGAAGGACTCTCCGAATTTAAGAGGAAATGTGAGATAAATGTATTTTCATTGCTGTTGAAGAGAATAAGTACAATCGAGAACGAACAATGAGAACTTTATTGCTTGGTTCTTTGGATGGCCATTTCCTGGACATCCTTATTTTATCAATAAGATATTTTATATAGAATATTTTCATAAATAAAAGTTGCAATATTACAAATTTTGTGGTTCAGATATTCAACTAACATTTGGTTTGGACTTTGATGAAAACAAATTTAAAGTTTTCATCATGGATGGAGCATCATAGTGTAAAAAGGAAGCAAGGACCTCAAAAGAAGGTACCGCCATTTGGTGTTTCAATTTTAGGAAAAGAAGAAATAATTTTATTCCTTGATATTTACTTTTTTGAATTTCCTACCAAAGAGAAGAGACCGGAATTTTCGATTTTACATTTATGATTGATTGACTCTTATTATAATAATAAATGTATGATTTAAGATACAATGACCTATTATTATAAGAAGTAGGAACTCGGACTCGAGACTTGACTTGAACTCCATTGTTTAATATAAGAGATATATGAAAAAATAACGTAGAATAAACATCTTAATCTTTGAACTAGAGTAAACAAATTAAAAAAACTCCATATTAAAAAAATCTTCTCTAGTTAACCTCAGTCCGTCTTCCGGACTTCGAATGAGCATATTCTAAAAGGTAAAACATATTAGATAGCCTCATAACTCCTGCTTATATCTCCAAATAATAACTAAACACTACCTCTAGCAAAGAAAAAACGTTTATGTCCACCAATACATTTTTCAGCTATTTATCACGTGGGTCCTCATTTTGCTACTTTGTTTAAAGCTTTAATAATCTTTAGTACGTACAATAAATAAATGAGTGACGTCATAGAAAAGCAACAGCTTGCAAAAATATTATGACAAATATTGATCATACTATTTCCTCAGGATAAGGGTGCTCGATGTGCTACTTGGTTAATTTAGAGGTCTAGTAAGACGATACGCACAATTCAAAATTTCAACGAAAACAATCCAATTTTTTCATCCCTGTAAAGATTGCAAAAAATTAATTAACTGCAAGGTGCATGCTTTCATGGAGTGCCCTTAATTAGAAATTTTGATGGAACTGATAAGGTTAAACATTAAGATTATTCAAAAAGGTAGCTTAAAGTCTAAGGTGTTGTTGTATGGTTTTTCCTTCAATTTTAACCGTTGCTCCAATGAGGAGGAGGAATTATAAGGGGCGTTAGACAATTGAAAGGCTCTCATAGCCCAAAAACTATCTGAGGGATCAATCATATGGGGTGGAATTGAGGAAGATTATTGTATATGCGTGCCTGGAGGTACATACCCCCCCTCCCCCCCTCGACTACACCTTTTGGGTGCATGTCGAGGGAAAGGGCTGTAGTGTCCGTCATCTAAACACTACGGACCTCAAAGCCACTTTACTCAACACTGGGACGTCATGACAGAGGAATACATCAGCAGCAGGTACCAGGCCTTCTACTGCTACATGGAAGCCATCATTACCTCCATGGGTGGCTAAATTAATGCTTAAGATAGCTCAGACACACATGTATTTATATTATTAGTTTTGATGAAATTCTAATGTTAATTGATAAGTTATATCATTTTGAAGTTTAAAATTCAAAGTGTCGAGATTTTAAGGATCAATCAGTAACTCTGGGCAATGCTGGGTACCACCGCTCTTTTATCATAATAATAAGGAAATAAAGCAATGAAAGTAAATTTGCAGGACTTGCTGCAATGTTCCCCTTTGATCTGTGCGTTATAATATCTTAAATTTACAACACTCTAAGTATTTTTTCTCACTAGCATCAAAATAAAGATTGGATTTTGCTGTCAGCTATCAATGTTTCTATTTTTTTCCAGTCTGTTGCAATGAACATTACTATGATTCTTCATTATTGAAGGTATTTGTGTAAGAGTAGGAGAAGGCGGGAGCAAGGCAAATGGATTACTCAATTAAGACCAATGTTAACATTAACTTCCTGTTATATGATTTGGGAGGGATAAAATGAATTACTATTATTGAAAATACTTTCTACATTTAAAATAGCATTAGTGCAGGGGTTTGAAGGGCTGATAAAGCGAAGACAAACGCTTGAAGGACCTGTTTTTATGAAAGTGGTATAGGTTCTATTTTTGAAGGCTCTTATCGAGCATGAAAGTTTCTAGTACTTCTATCAGCTCAAATTTCTCTTGAAGTCAACGACAAACGATCAAGGATGTTATTAAGCACATTTCGTATCGAACATGTGTCACATTTGTTGAAACAACAAATAGATATCTTCACTAATGGAAAGGAATGCTTCGCTAATCTTGGCTACATTAGTAGGAGAACCAGAAATAAACTTCATTTACAGTCCAATGGCTGTATTGTACTACGATTTACATTATGTAATGTAACTAAATTCTGAAAAATTTGTTCCAAGATCTTCTCCTGCTTTGAGACAACACGAAGCGGCATCAAACAGCCCATCAAGGTTTCCATCATAATTCCATTGATAATCATCTTGTCTAATCTAATGTTACGAAAATATAACTTTCTTCCAATTCTTCTTTTTATCTATTCAGAAATTTTGTAAGAAACTGTTGCAGTTATGCTTGAAATCTATGACTGTAAGTTAAATAAGAGACTTTACTAACCAAACGTACATTTACTATTAGATAAATAGTTAAACTACACTGATATTACAATAAGTTAGTCAAGTAAAATAACAAAAGCAACCTTATCTTCTGGTCAATGAATATTTTGATATCCAAACATATTACTTGTGTATCTCATGGGCTAACTTAGGATCCGCATATTGCTAATTTTTTTGTAATTTCTGAAATAAAGTGTTAGAAAAAAACAGAAAAATGGGCAAAAACAGTTGTTTCAATGGTCTCAAAAAGGGGCTTAGCTTCAAATGATGTACAAATAGTTTCTCTAAGTTTCTTCTTGTAAAGACTTGGGTACCTCCATGGATTTGAACATTTTAATGTGGAATTTATTCCAGATTAGTGGAAGTCGTTTTAAATGATGAACCCCTTAGTTAGCTTGTCTTATTTAGCTTTACATCTTACTTACAAAACGAAAAAAGAGGATACTATGAGCAATTTGAAGCTTGAAAGGAAGAAAACAGATTTAATTTGTATTCTTATAATTAGTATATTTATTTATATATAATGATATCTCATTTAATTTTGTATATGGTTAATCTACATTTGGCCTAAATAATTATTTGTTGAATCCATTTGTTTTATTTAATATTAATTACTTCTATATTGTGTCATTATTAATTTGTTTAATTTTCTGTGTATAACTTATATTAAAATTTTTAATTAATATTTTCTATAATAATTAATCGTTTTTATAGTTGTGTTTTTTATTTCTTTCTTTATAGCAATAAACTCTATTCTCAGAGTTGTAAAACATATGACCTGTCGAGATGTAAAAAATGAGCTGCATTTATGAGGACACACACTTTACACTTAGGTGTTTACTATTCAATACGAAATAATGGTTACAGTTTTGGAAAATAAACTGATCAGATGTTTAAGGGTATGTATTTGGTTATCATTTTTCAAAATGAGTAACTAGACAACTTATGATGACATGCTTTATTTTGAAAATAAGAACTGATGATGGAGACATCAGAAATGGGAGGGTAAATCAAAACCTGTTGTATATGTGTGCATATTCTTTAAAAAATATTTTTACTAAGAATAAATGTCCAATTTACTGTTAATTTAAAAGGAAGGTAAAGATACATAGTTTATTTTAATTATAGTAGATCTTAGTTGAAATACGCTTATTTAAAATTGAATGAACAAGATTCATATTTATATACTAGTTATATACATATTATTTGAGCATAGGTGCATCCATTCCTTTTTGCGTATTTGACGAAAAGTTTTAAACAGCGATAATTAGGAAAATGATTATATTTTTGAGTTGATTTAATGGGAAATATTGACTAATTCAGATGGTAAATTAATAGAATCAAACCTATATTTATCTCTAAAAGTAAATACGATTACGAGCTCTAAAACATATATCGCAATGGAAAAGTGAGCCACCTTGTAATAAGACTATCTTTATTTTCTTCTGAACAACAGTTTTTGTATAATTCAAGCGTAGTACTTAATTTTGTAAAAAAAATATGGTATATCTATGTATAAGCCAGAGGCTAGTAAAAGGATTTCTTTCTAATACAGTTATCTCATCAATATACATCAAGTGTTATGAAGCTTACTTTAAAAGAATTTTCTAACACATTTTTGATCTTGAAGAAAGCAAAGTCATTTCTTACGTTAAAAGCTTCTCTGAGAAAGAAAGCATAGTTTGCAACATCTTAAAAACAAAAAAAGCAACAATCAAATACTTAAAACCTAATTATATAAAATCAAGTTTCTTATTAAATATAATTTTGGAATATTATATGTGATAATCAATTTATGTGGAGATACCATAGCAAATTTTCAGAACATTGCAAAAATCAAATTGTGTATACTCATTAAAACTGTTTTTAATTGGAAACACTACAATTCAATCTCTAAGTATGTAATTATTAATTGAAAGAAAAAAATGAAATAATTTTTTTTTTTTACATTCTAATAATACCTTTATGAAATGTTTTGAACTAGAATGAAATATTATGAAGCCCAAAAAAAAAAAAATCGAAACATTGACGAATGTTTGTCGTGATAAAAGCCTAAGTAGTGTAGGCATTACCGAATTTTTAATATTTGATTTTTTTTTTTAATTTAATATTTGAAATTTAAATTCATTTATGTGAACATTTATGGATTTAAAAATTTTCTCCAGAATATTTAAAATTTGTATTTTTTTTTCAAAAAATTTTATATTTGAACACTTTTGTACATAGATTTTATATTTTAATTTTTCGTGAACAGCTGTGGAATTTCATTTTTTTAAAAATAATTAATTTTTTGAGAATGAATATGGATATTTGAATTTTTTTTCCATAAAATTTAATTTTTGAGAATAACTACAGATTTTTGAAATTTTTGTTTCCAAAAAATATTGTTTTTATGAATAATTTTGGATTTTTAATCCTTTTTTTTTGAAAAAATTTAATATTTGAAATTTTTGTAAAAAAAATTTTTGGATTTTTTTTTTTAACCAAAAACAAAAAATAAAACCTGCGGACGCCACTGTGACTGAAGTTAAAAATGCTTTATGCTGGTAAGGGCTTTGCTGGTAAATATTTTACAAGTGTTACATCACTAAAAAAAGGTTGAGAATCCCTCGTCATATATATATTAGACAGTAAGTAACAAATATCCTGTGATGCCAAATTTCCATTTTTTGTCATTTTGGTACAGTCTAATGTATATTAAAGTGTGTCTTACGAAACCAATTTTTACTAATCTTAATCCGTTTCCACCATGAGTTGAGGTTTAGTAGGGGTAAGAATGTCCTGCAATTTTATTTCCTGCAGGAAAAGTTCAAAGGGCTACTTCCGGTCAACACTTCCGGTTAGTTCTAAAACTTCTCCAAAAAGGATGTTACATGCACAATAGTTTTTTTTGTAATGTAATAAGAGTGTAACAAACATTTTTGATTTTTTGATCTCTTAATTAAAAAACTTTTTTTTACTACATTTGCGTACTTTATCAAAAAAATATAGTGTAGTGTAATATAAAGCGTGTTGCAATTTTCTTCCTTCGTTTAATTTTTTTCAACAAATTATAGTAAACTGAATTATGTACAATACATAAATATATGAACATTTGTAAAATAAATTTTATACTTCTTCACAGTAAATTAAACTATTTATATTTAGCAAAAAAGAACTATAAATAAGACAAAGTTTGGTATTTGGGAGTTTGATTTGTGAAAATTTAGAAACTATTGGTTTTTTTAACAAATATCAAATGGAGTTTGTAGTTGAAACCTTGACATTGGTCAATACACAAGAGAATTTGCGTTTCTTAGGCACCCGAAATGGGGATTGGTGTAAAATGTTTTTTGTATATAAAGTTATTGCAATTTTACTTTTAAAGAAAGTAACAGTATTGCCCGTATGGTTTTTAGTCTTACCAGTGTCATTATTAATTACTGAGTACTTCGAAGAACAAAGAACATAACTACGTTTTTGGTAGTTATAATTATATCCTTTGTTATACGAAATCAATCTCTTCATCCTATAAGTTATGGAACTACAAACAACTATTATTTATTTGCACTTATCAAGGCTTCAGGAACAAGGCGCACTCAGGATCACTTTTCATTTGGAAGTCCCTGCAATCTCGCCTTAAATGCTTTGCCAAGTAAGCTAGACTTAATGAGATACTATCTCTACCTTAAAAATAAACATCCCAATGGAGTAAGACTTTCAAGAAAAGAACATCTTCAAATCGTCGAAACAATGTCAATGAATGTTAAAAGTATTTGGAAGATGGCTAGCATCTCTTCGTACGACATCAAGTACCTCAAGCAAAAAATTGACAAATTCTTGGTTCCCATCAATGACCAAGTAAAGAAGATGAATGTACAAAATCGATCTAGTGATGAACTTGTTGGTGAGTTTTTGGGAAAGATGTCAGATCTTTTTGATATTGCTTTATGTTCTTGTTATAAGAATAAGAAAATTAATTATTTTAAAGTGAAAAATTGCACATGTGACTCCTTCAAAAAAATACCATAGAATGAATTTCATTTCTACATGGCTCAAAACTTTTTTAAGAAACTCATGATCACTTCATCCATTGACAGGGCAGCAAGTCAGTCCTATGGAGATAATTTTACGAAATTTGTTCGAAGGCAAGAAAGAAAAGATGAAATGGCAAAACGAAGAGAGAGAGAAAAAGAAAGAATAACTACTTTGGACAAAGAAAAAGAAGAATCTGAACAACAAAATTACATTTTTGGTGATTATAGAAGTAATTTAGATTATTATAATACGTCAAATAATCAAGTATGCCAACCAGCAGTACAAAGAAACAATACCAAACTCCAAGAATCTAAATTAGAAAGAATTCTTATTAGGTATGGTCTTAAGGTCTAAGGGTTAGACAAGTAAAGAAATATCTAGATAATATTAATCAAATTGCTGAAGAAAAAAAATAAAATAATTTGCATCAAATTTGATGGTCGCAAAGATCTTACAAAAACCTTGCACGGGTCTGAAAGACCTGAAATATTTTAGGAGCATATCATAGTAATTGTCGAACCAAAAGGTAAATATATCAGCTATTTTCCCCCTATTTCTGGAAAAACAGAAAACATTACAAGAGAAGTATTTTCTTCAATTTCTTAATTTGGAAGTCTTCATTCTATCAGAGCCATTGGATGCGATGGAACTGCAGTAAATACAGAGCACAAAGGTGGCATCATTAGACTTCTTGAGCAAAAATTAGACAATCCTTTACAATGGATTATTTGCATGCTCCATTTTAATGAATTACCCTTCAAAAAACATTTAGCATCAGCATCTTACAATAGAGGAACAAGATGTATTTGCAAATTCATTCAAAGTGAACTCATTCGGTGTACACCCAGAAGCTATACTTTTAGGTGCTTTATTTGACTCAGCAAAAATGCCAGAAGGACTGCAGTCAATATAATCATGAAAGACAGAGAAAAAAGAAAAACTCGATCAGTTAGGCAATATATTCGCCCAACTCATTACTTGAACTTCAATGCAAAAAGTTATTTGAAGTAAGTTGATTTTTCATCGATTCCAAATAGTTTTTTAACGGAACCTCCTTCAACTTTTGATATTAAAAAAGAAGAATTATGAAGTGCATTGAAAGATAACTTTTGGATTTACCAGACATTCCGTGCCATTCCTATAATGTTGAAAGATGTGTCGCACAAACTACTAAAGAAGCTAAAATAACACCGGATGAAAGAACAATACATCATAGATTATTAACAAATTCATCATTGAAGATCAAAAATATCAAAGAACTTTCAAAAGTCAGATTTTATTGCTTTAGATAGTGATAACTAATTATCAATATTACTCTTGCAATCCTTTTTCGATATTTTTATACACATCAAAAATAATATTATCTTATATGTTTTTGTTATGTTTTAAAAGCTTAGAATAAGAATGTAACTTATATTACAAATGTTCTTATATGTGTATTGTACATAGTTTAGTTTACTATTTTTTTGTTGAAAATAAGTAAACGAGGGACGAAGAATTGCAACGCGCTTTATATTACTATACACAATATTTCTTTGATAAGGTCCACAAGTTTAGTGAAAAACCTCGTTTTTTAATTGACAAAGCGATTTTTTTATAAAATAAAAAATGTTTTTTACACTCGTACTATATTACAAAAAAAAATTATTCTGCATGTAACGTTATTTTTGAAGAAGTTTTAGAACAAACCGGAAGTGTTGAATGGAAGTAACCCTTCGAATTTTTGCTGCAGGAAAAAAAATATTTCGGGCATTCTTACCCATACTAAACCTCAACTCATGGGGGAAACGGATTTTGGATTAGTAAAAATTGGTTTCGTAAGACACACTCTAATATACATTAGACAGTACCAAAATGACAAAAGTTGGAAATTTTGTATCGCAGGATATTTGTATTTTATTCCTCTAAACAAGAAAATAACTATCAAACGTCCAAAAAAGTTGTCCTTCATGGAGGCGTTTCGATTTTAAAATCTGTAAAATGTAAAAAAAAAAAAAGAAGGAAATGTTGATGTTTTTTTTTGAAATTATCGATTTGAATCCAGTTACAGGATTCTTACTGTTACTTACCTCTAAGGATGAGTATTGTAGTTCCAAGCATGCTGCTAAAAAAATGATACTACCTATAATACGCATTCATTTAGACGTTTCACTTCATTTTTACTACTCAAATCTCTTTTTTTGATACCAAATGTGAAATACATTACTACTAAATATATTTTCATTGTTCATTTACGCCAAATAAGACCCTATTTTACCAATTTATAATTTTTACTACGAAAACTGTAAATTAATCTCTTAAAAATACGACCTTTTAATTATTACTCCTCAACTTCTATTGTTGATATGTTTTTATTGCTGCATAATTTTTTGTTAATATAAGTTAATTTAGTTTTATATAAGGTTGATATTTTTCATTTATTATGAATAATTGATTCCTTTTTTTCCCTCGATAACCTTTCAAAAAAGAAATTATGAATCAATAAATGCTACTAATTATATTTTGTTCCTATCTTCTTGCTCAGAGATTGATAGTAAATATAGTAGAACATGCTGAAGTTCAACTATTAGAGAAAGTTTTGGTCCATAGACTAGTTTGAATAGTGTGAAATTCATACCAATAAATTACCGCTATGTCACATAATAACAGAACTCGATGTTTCCAAAAATTGAGCAAACTCGTTCTCAGGTGTCCTACATTATAAGAATAATATGTATGTATCAACTTTATTATGCGTTTATTTATTATAAATAGGGAAACATGAGAAAATTATTTGTGGTAACGTTCACGACTTTGAATTTAATTATAAAATCAGAAAATAAGCATAAGTTTGCGCATGGGTGAAATTTCTGGAAGTGTAGTTGATAATTTGTCTAATGACAAAAAATCGTATTATCTTAATTTTTTTACTATTAAAAATTAATTTTGTTATTAACTGTTGATAAAATGTCGTCCATCGGTCACATAAACATTTTTGATGAGAAAGAGGAAGTATTTAAGGATTATGTAGTTAGAGTCTGTCTAATTTTTGTATCGAAGAAGAGTTATACGTTCCTTTTTTCTTGTCTATGATTGTGAGTCGATTATATTCTCATTGTATAGACCTATTGTCTCCAAAGGATCCCAGTCAAGTCTCTTTTGAAGAGGTTGTTAAAAAATTAGCAAATCATTATAAACTTCAAACTACAATAATTTATGAAAGATTTAAATTTTATAACCGAAAACAATGCTCATTTGAGTCTATCGCAGGTTTTGCTGCAGTTCTAAAATCTCTTGCAAAATCATTTTCTTTTGATAAAAACTTAGAGGACAGGTTACATGACGTTTTGTTCATGGAATTGCACGATACTGAAATAAAAACAAATCAACAATAGAAATTAAGGAATGATAAATTAATGGTAGTATTTTTAGGAGTTTAATTGACAGTTTTCCTGGTACAAAATTATAAATTGATAAAATAGGGTGTCTTATTTCGTGTAAATGATAAACAAAAGTATATTTACTTATAAAATATTTCCCATTTGGTACTAAAAAATGAGATTTGAGTAGTAAAAATGAAGAGAAACGTCTAAATAAATGCACATTATATCTGCGGTATCAAAAGAGAATATTTATTTTTGAGCAGCAATCTTGGAACTACAATACTCATCCTTTGAGGTAAGTTAGAGAAATATTGTGAGGATATTGTTGTAAGATATATATTTTATCTATAATACTTAAAAGAATAAAAATTCTGTAAAACGGTTCAAATTGATAATTTCAAAGTTTAGAAGAATAAAATGCAAAATAAAAAATATCCGGTGATACCAAATTCCCAAATTTTGTCATTTCGGTACAGTTTAATTTTTATAAATATATAAAAATTCTACTGTATGTATGTATGAAGTATAAAAGAGAAAAAAGGACCAGTAAAGTATTCGATTGTTTTTTTAGCAAAGTTTCATCATTAGAAACATTTTGGTACTTAGATGAGCATAATTTATTATCGATGCATTAACTGCTTTATTTGCAAAGCATAAATTGTAAAAACTTTTAGCTTAGTAATTCTTCATTATGTATTTAGCCTTTAATTTAATGGATGATATATATTTAAATGAAAGTTATATTATGAAAAACTCAATTTCGGAATTCTAGGCAATTTTCCTTATGTGTCAAACACAGATAAATACAGGTAAAACGGATCCTAAGAGTAAAACTTTATTGTAGTTAAAAAATACTCTCATATTAAGATAGGAGGGATCCACATTTTCTCAGATACGGGTTGGTTCGGATCTTTAGACGTAAATATTTTAGTAAATACAGATTCTGAACCAAAACTAGAGGGGTAGTTGTCTCAATTTTATGAAGTTTTTCGGACTTAAATAAAACAGGTCTCCTGAGTGTCAAAAGCGTCAAAAACTGATTGGGTAGTGGCTACAGATCCGCATCTTCCCAGGGCTTTTAAGGTGGAGGCCATCATTTGTAAAGTGCAGTTTATAATATATTCATGTAGATGTAAGAAGAAACTCATACCAACAAATTTGGAAGGTGTAATTGAGAAAGAACTTCGGAGTGTAGTTGTTGTTTGGAAACAGAACCGTGCTTTTTTATTCTCTAAAGCTGTTAGTGTTTTTCTTTAATTTTTGACGTGAGAATATCTAAGAATAAAGTGTATCTTTGAATGTCTGGGGACATAAATGACAGATATTAACACTGATGATTTGTTGGGGAGTTAAAGTGTATGTCTCCATCGTACTTAGAGTTTAACTGAGGATCAAAAACAGGGCAATTCCTCTCTTTATCCTTGTTCGTTACTGATCGGGACTTGTGTTGATATCCTTCGTCTCATTGCTGCTTAGGAAGTATCACGTGAACCAAAAAAGGACCTATTACAAAATTTACCATTTGCAAATAGAAATCCTTGCAGTAAAATGAATTTACCTTGGACCCCTACCCTTCCCCCTTTTTGTTAAGAAAGTCTTCTGTATGAAGTAAAAAAAATCTTATGAAATAAACTTTTTTTTGTCACCAATAAAATAGCTCATTCTATTTAAACAATAAATTGTGTATTTTGTTTACTATAACTTTGTCTACTATATTCTTAAAGTTAAATCAGTAACTTCTAGAACAATATTCGTATGCAACGTTTATCGTTCTGGAAGAAAATATACGAAAATAGATAAAAATCACTTATAAAAAGAAGAAAGTTTAGGTATTATTATTTTTTATTCTTTATAAGTTTGTGTCTAATAATGTGGATAGCATAAATGTTCAATATTTGTAAGATAAATTTACTTTTACATACGGAACAAAGGAACCAAAATTTATTCTTCTTATATTTTCTCTTTATATTCTGCAAAACAAACAACAAAAAAAACTTATTCCTAAGCGCAGTGAATGTAATTTTTCAAAATATATTACCCAGACAGTAACAACAATTGCAAAAAAATGTCGAGCAATTAATTTTTTTTTTGGTCATCCAAGAAATTTTCCAATTTTTTAAGGATGCCTATAAATGCCTTTTAAATGTATAGTTAGAATTCAATGAAACTCCCACTGATAAATGGGTTAAAAGAGAGACATATTTAACAATTGCTGATTTACACTTGCTAGTTTGGTAGCCATTCAGCATTCCTCCAATAAACAAATAACACGTGGTTGGAGAAATTCAAAAAAAGGGATTAGTTAGTTTAACAGAATTTGTAAAAATGTGTCGAAAACAGATAATCCATTGGTCAAAAAGTTCCTTGATGAATGTGAGGAAATGTCAAATTGAGCTTGAAGATAAAGAAAACTTATGTACCAAAATGATATGACAAGTTATATTACTCAATCTTTACCAGATTTTTCAGATATAAAAGATTGCTTAAAAATGCTAAAGATAACTTAGATTGCAAAGAAGAAACAAAGAAAGAGAAAATTAAAAAGGAAAAAAAGAAAATATATATTATACAATTTGTTATAACATTAAGCCTCATGTCTGAAACTGTATAAATAAATTGTTTCAAGCCTCACAAACACAAGAGGACTCGTTGCATAACTGTAGTGACTTATTTTCTCTCTCTTTGTTTCTCTCTCTTTTCTTCCTCTCTGTCTTTGTTTCTATCTCTTTTCTTCTTCTCTGTCTTTGTTTATATTTCTTCTAGCTGGGGCATACAAATGCTTACTGATTTTTATTATGAAATCAATTCAAAAATGAGTTTTTTTCCTTGAAATATTGTCCTGGCCTTATCTTAAATTGACAACGATATAGAGCGTTTTTGGAGAGGTTCTTTTAAAAAAAATTAAAGTTAATACTTTCAGCTATCAAATACAATATTTTTAAGCTTTTTAAATATATTCATCTTGAAGCTATGAACTTCTGAACAAAAAGCACCTATTTTCCACTTTAAAAAAAGATAATTCGAGTTAAAAGTATGATGCATACATTTTAGAAATGGTTTTAGAATTTTTTAACATTCAGCCTTAAAATGTATTAACATAATTTATCCTATTTTCAACACTGAGGGCTTGAAATAGCTTCGAACCTAAAAAAATAGCCAAAAATAACAAACAATGTATGCCCTTTTTCTGAAGACCACGATGCTATGAGAGAAAAAATAAGACCATATTTGGGATCAAGGGATCAAATTCTATTAAATAGAGCATATAATGTTTTTTACCATTTTTGCCGTTGTACAGTGTAATCAATTATATCTTGTTGAAATTTAAAATTCAATGTGTTCAGATTTGAATGGACCACATTTTAAATTTATTGGTCAGAGGAGTGATATAAATTCTTTAACCTGAATAACATACTTGGCATATCTAATAAACTTTGATAATGTTTCTTTGTACCTAATTAACCATATTATATGCCTTTAAAAATAATACATTTTACACTGTCAGATAATGCAAGTTTTTTTTGTATACAGGGTAGGGCAGCAAAAGGTAGACTCAAGAGATGGATTGAATAATTTTATTTTTTCAATGGTATACAAAAAAAATGTTAACAAAACATGTAGCAAAGGTTTTTTTTGCAAAACTTTTTTTTGACCATCTTCATTATCCATCACAGCCTTTACACGTCCCCTGAAGGACATGTATGAGTTGATGACAAATCATCAGACAAGTTGTCCCATGCAGCAATTATGGAGGACTTTAGTGCGTCCACATTTGGGTGTGAGGTCCTGTTGGTTTCGCCCTCCAAGTTGCCCCATATAGAGAAAGTGCAGTGGGTTCTGGTGAGGAAGAGGGCCATATCTCTTTGAACCAGAATCGAGCCATGTTATCTGGACAGGAACGTTTGGCACTTGGAGAAATTGTTAGAGGTGGCACCTGGAGAAAGTGTGAGAGGTGGCACCTCTTTTAACAATTGATCAATTATCCTCGATCAATGTGAGGATTTCCTTGTACCTCTTGAGCCTCCTGGCTTTCATTCCCTCTGTCAGAAGTTGGTTTGTGGTCCTTGGGAAAGAAACGAATCCTAATGCGTGCTTTATAGCCCTCCTGATGGTCGTAGGAGCCATAGAGAAGTTGTTGACGGCGATTCATCAACTTAGTGCAGTGCTGCCACTCGTAGGGAATTTAATATGTCGTAGGGATAATTTATATTATTGAAGTAAAATAATTCCCTACGCTTATCCCTCGTAGTGATATTTTATCCGTAGTTTTTTTAATAACTATGAATGTGAGTCCCCGCGCAATCTAGTTAGGTAAACATACTTCATAAATCATAACATAACTATGAGAGAGAAGAGTTTGAGATAAGTGGCTCGGTAGTTTTGGTTTATCAGTGATTTATATGGATATGTTCGACAGCCCATTTGTATAATGGATCTTTATCCATCCATTGTTTCAATGAATCCATATCTTCTCATTTTAATATCCTAAGAATACACTTTGGTGTTCAGGGATCTCGAACCTTCGAAGCAAGATCTTTGTATTACTCATTGGCTCTCATCTCCTTTAACTGGTGGATCATTCATTGTGGATATACATTTTTACATAAATCTCCGATATAGTGACTTCTAATCTCGTAGATCATCAACTCAAAAATACATCAGTCGCTCAAGGTTTTGTATGAAATCCTCTTATACTGATGAATTTCTATATAGACTTAGAGGAAGAACAATCAAATAATAGACCCGATAAGGAACCCAGGGAGTTCTCTTCCTTTATTCAAAGCTACTTCATTGAAAATCTTGAATATATTAATCATAAATTCACCTCTATTTTGTTTTCTACTCGTTTGAAGGAGCCCTGATTTGCCTTTAATAAACATAAGAAACAAATTACTCAAATCTAACACAATGATAAGTGGTATCAATTTTAGTTAGATGGTGGCACGTTTAATGTAAGTATAAGACATACTAAAGGAAAGAGTTTGAATTGAGTTACTCGGTAGTTCTAGTTTATTCCTGATGTAAATGGATTTTGTCTTCGGTAAATTAGAATATGGGTATCTGCATCCACTCATTGTTCTAATGAATTCATTACTTTTTAATTGTATATTCTAGACACTCGCCTCCTACCTTAACATTGATGCGGAGAGTTTGGAGGAAGATATCATGGCTCAATCTTTGGATATCATCTTCTTTAATGGAAGCGTCACTTATTTTTCATGAAGATACAAATTCACATTAATTAATTAACTTTCTAATTAATTAATGTAGCTGCTTATAATAAAAGGATCTGTAATTCTTAATCTTGAAATTTTAATAACTCACACATCTTACTTATAATATTCATACTAGGGTAAATACTCTTGATTCCTTTATATTTTCTATCTCTTCTAGTCTAAATTATAGATGTACTTTAAAATAATTATTTCTTTAATTTTAAATTTCTTTATTTTGTTTTGGAAATTTCTTTATCATGCTTAAATGTTTATATAAATATAATATATATGTATTTATATATTATGTTGTTTAAATCAAATTAGCAAAATAATTAATAAAGTATACCTCTGAATTCTTTAAATCAATATATTAATGAATTTACTTTTAAATTTACCGTAGTGTTTTAAACATCACTACTTGACGACTTGTGGAAGTAGAGCACAAGTTATAAAGAAATAATTTTATAACCTCATTATGAGGTTATGGATAAGTTATATTTACACAACTTTATAAAAAGTCGAGTAGAGAAGTTTAGTTTTGGATTTTTTTTGTTGACTAGTTGACGTGAAATTTTTTGAGGCCATAAGCTGTATTTATCCGAATTTAGTCTTGATAATAGTGATTTGGCTACATAACCAGAAATGACGAACACAATGGAAATTTCAGTAAAAGTAACTTCTTCATGCTACTCTTCCTCTTCGATGATATATATAATTTTATTAGCAGTGAAAATATCTACTCGGTAAATTTTCGGGTTCTGTTTTTTGTTATAATGTCATGGAAAATTATGAGGCTTAATTTGAAGTTCTTATGATACAAAGAACAGCTCCTTTTAACATTGACATAAAAAGAAGAATGGAATGAATTCTAAAAATAATTCTAACAGGTAGTAAAATTAAAGTAAGTCTTCAGTTTTATTATTGTATGGATGTAATTTGGAAGCGTTTAATTGACAATTTGAACAACAGTTATTGAAATCAATGAGACAGTCTACTAGAACAAAAGCTTGAATGATGGCTTCATTTTCACTTGGTATCTTAGCAGAAGTGTATCTTTGACGTCCAAATAACGTTATTGAAGTTTCTTCTTTGCCTCTATATTGTATTTCGAAATCCTTTCATTTGTTAATCCTCTCACAGACAAATCCCCATGCTGAAAGAAGAGTAAAAAAACCTTTGAATAATCAGAATAATGACTATATTTTTTTCCGGAAAAGAAGTCTTTCGTCTTCGATTCACTTAGAATTCCATGGTACTTAACAATATAATTTAAATATTCTGACATAAAAATATTACTGTTTCTGTTTACATACGTGCGGGCGTAATTTAAATATTAGAGCAATTTGTTTTCAATGTCATCAGTAAACAATCACATTTATGACGTAATTTATGCGTAGGAAATGTAAGGATTTTTACTGGGAGTCCTGACTTAGTGGGATCCTCCTTAATATTATTCTCCAAAACTTTAAAAGAACATCGTATTCCTCTTTAAATTATGGCCTTCCACTTCCTGACATCATGTAATTTCTTCTCCATTTTTTTTTCATCCTGGCTAACTTAAAAACTGCGCTCGTAGAACCAATGTCTGCAATCTTCATTACATTAGCTTCAGCATCTAGGAGATTTGAGATGTGATGCCTTTTGTTTGCTGTTCGCTCATGATGATGAAATAAAATATTATTAGTATATTTTGTTTATATAAAAAGGACGGTGGAAACAGAATATCAAAAAATAATCACTAAACTTTCTCATAGTAATGAGAAAATAAACATTACTAAAAAGTCCATGTCTTGCTGTCGTACCCTGTTTATTCGGTAATAACACTCATTCAAAAAGTCTGAAAATTGTACTAAATAACCGCTGATGAAATATTTTTTAAAGTGTTTACAGTTCTATTATCCTTCTTATTATTCTTTGATATGATTGTCGCTTGTAAGGCAAGGTTACTCATAACTTAAACAACATTTCTAATACTACACAGTATTAATTTAATTTATGCATAGTATGAATGTATATTAATATTAATTTATACATTTTTCTCTTCATATTTATAACTATCAATGATTTAGTTATTAAAATGTTTATAATATATATAAAATTCCCTGAAGCTAAATTATATCATAGATTACTTAACAATTATAAATATCGATATATTCATATTATATGGGACTTTTAAGATGATTAAAAGTATTATCAAATTAAAAATAATGTGAAAAATTTACGCAGTTAAATTACAAGTTTATATTTTAATAGGTACTCGTCTATCTTTTCTAACTCATTTACCTTCACTTCACTTCAATTCATATTGAATTGTAATATACATACATCTAGTTCTGTGAAGGTCAAATATGGAGTTGTTTCTGAATCACATAGTATTTGATGATTGAGAAGCGAAGTTTAAAATGTCTTGATCTCAATAATTTATGCACAAAACAATGATAAAGACATTCATGCACTATTTCATGCACACTTGAATTTTTACTAGGCCGAACATTGTTCCTCCTTCTTCCTTTCTCTGTTTGTATCTTTCATAAAGCTTTGCATACATCTTAACACAAACTAGGCAATATTTTTGAATAATTTTTGTCTTAATCTTATGACAATCGGGTAGGAGAAATTTGTTATTCCTTTTTCAATTCGATCTAGCAGGATCTTGGTTATATTTCTTAAATGATTAAATTTTTGAGTAAATCAGCAAAGAGAAAAAGAGTTCTTCTACTCAGTGTCCACTCATTCCCTTGAGTTCTTCTGTTCATTGGAAAAGAAAAAAAAATATGCCCGAAAAAAAAAAAAAAATTAACACCAAGTTTGTTGGTGACAAAGCGCTGGAAGAGCCTTAATTTGGAACAAGAAGCAATACACTCAAGAATAATACAATCAAACTCCTTAATACATGGTTATTATCTAAAGTATTGGCATGCTAAGATATTTTCAGACAAGCTAAGAAAAATTTACAGAACGTAGATCAAAACAGCTGAAAGAACTATATTTTGATTAAAGCCAAAAAGTATGTTATGTGTATAAATTCTAATACCAACTTTAAATAACAATTTGTCTAGCTTAACTCTCCGTTACTTTTCGTTCAAATCCTCGAATGAAAACTATCTAGGAGTTTTTCAACACCCCAACACAAGCAATAGTAACAGGATTGTTTCCAGTAGGATGTTTCAGAATTTCAATGTATGTGTATTGATGAAAAATTGGAGCATTTTTCAACTATGCACTTCATTGATTTTGTTTGATGAAATAAATACATAGATGTATAATTGATTAAATATAGAGTCATTATCTTTAATTTTGATGGAAAAAAACAAACAAAAGTAAATTAACCCAAAAATAATTTACGAATTGAAAATTAAATCATTAATGAATGAAGCGGTTTGTATTTTTAAAATGGGTAATAGCTACAATTTATTAGTGCTCAAAATTTATAGATAAAGGAATTAATAGGTAAAATAGTGTAATAGTGCAAAAAAATTAAATTAATTACATATCTTCAAATTAGTACTTTTTTGATAAATAAAGCCCGTGTTTTTGCTGATGAGGCTTCATTAATCTAATCTCCAGTAATTAAAAAAATACAAACGATGTGCACTAATCTATACACTTATCCAAATTTATTTCATACATGTACTGTTTACGCACATTCAATGTACATAATTTCTGATATCCACATACAATACACTTACATCATAATTAAGAAAACACCTCTAAATTACATTATCATAATAATTTGCATTATCAAAACCAATAGCATTCACAGGAATAATGATACTATCAGTAAAGTTGTACAAAAGGTTGTAGTTGGCAATCTAAACAGTGTTTTATATTTTTCAAAAGCTGATATCAATATTTTTTAATTCTAGAAGAACCAAAATCTAAGATTAAAGTGGGTGTCGGAGAGTAACTCAAATAAATACTTATAAGTAGTGAAGTGTCGGTCCTTATTTATTTGGTACAACTTGGTCCCGTTTTAGAACCAGTCCTTAAGAATGTCAATCCTTCGGACTTCCAGTTCTAAAACTGGTTAAAAAAAAGAAGAAATATAGTTGAATGACGTCATCAAGGACCGAAATTTATCAGTTTTTAGCACTGAACTGAACCAGACCGAGAGTGAACTGGACGGGACAGTAGTTTTCAGACTTAAATACTCACAGAAGATTTAAGGATCGATATCGGAGTAAGTTTGCCTATGCCCTTGCTAGATACGGATAGCTGCTTGTAGCTAATCTAATAAAGGTCATGATATCTAAGGTGCTCTACTCCCAAATATTTTTCAAATTGTCAGGATGACCACTAATTTTCGGTTTGTAAACATATTGTATGAATAATCATCATGGATCTGAGGTTAGAAAAATAGCCCGGGATACTGTGAGATCGATAATAAATAATAAAAATACTACAGTCGTATCAGTCTGGTCCTAATAATTTGTCAAGACTTATTGGTCTTTTATTGTGACTAATACAGTTGAATTGACTTGGTTACTAAATACTTCCTTCAAGCTCTTCAACATTACTTCATTTAAATATACCAGAAGTTTAAAGTAAGATGTCCGTGGTTAGAACGTATAATACTCAAGTAATATACTTTTTAGCTATTTTTCATTATTTTCTTAGTTTTTATATTCTTCAACTTTAGCTAGGAGTTAAGAAAATAAAAAGATAACTAGGACTAAAGGGCCGACTAATTGGTCGTTAAGTGATAAAAAGATCAGACCGATAAAACATAGACTAAAAGGAGGAGGGGGGGGGGAAGAGACTAATTAAGAAATCGGTTGTAGGACCTATCTAACTCTATATCAGAGCACAAACACTCCTTCATTTTTACTTGATAAACATGATCTAATCAAAAGCTGACAAAAAAAATAAAAATAAATAAATACATAGTTTGATGTTGCCCTGAAAGATATTAATATTTGAGTTTAGTAAACCACAAATAAGGGGCAATATTCAACATATCAAAAGTTGACAATAAGTACATAATACATTTACATACTTAATTTCATGTTAAGGCGTTAATAACCATGTAATTAAAACTTTTACTCCAGATTAAATCTAATTTACAGATTTAGTGGGAAGGTTTGTATCTTTTAAATTGCAATTATTTATTTTCATGACTTTATTCTGTACATTAAAAGGTAATTTGTATATTTGAATGAATACAAAGGTGGTTTAATGAATATTTTATTCATTAAAGGAATATATTTGTAAACAATTTGATTAGCAATCTTGAAAACAAAACTTCTTCTTCTTTGGTGCATTACAAGTTTTATTTCAAATTCCATGCATTTATCAAATTATACGATTAGAGGTTAGTAAATATTTACTTTAACTTTTTTTTACAAAAAGGATAAGGAATATCATTCTTAACAATGTATTAGGGAGATGCAAAAATGAAAATCATCTTAAATATTTTAGTGCACCCCTGATTTGGTTATACTGCACTATTTACACTTTTTTAATAATGGAATACTATGTAAAGGTTGCATAGTGCCATTCTACTCCATCATTGTATCCAATCTAAGTTTCACAATAATAAATCCATAGATTATTCTGTTAAACTATCAATTTCAGAACTACACTCATCAGGAAAAGAAGTTAAAGGGATAGATAAAATGTGACCTTCCACCTAAAAAATACCAATGGTGCGACGAAATTGGGTGCTATGGAATCAGTTTATACTATAATGTATGTTAAGAAATTGATCTCCACTTTTTCAAACATATATAAATTAAAATAAATTTAGCATTGTGGCATAATTTTATTTCCCAATATATAATTATGTTAAGTTTTATACATTTTTAATGTGTTTGGGCATACAAGCAATCTCATCTGAAATTTGGGACCAGGCAAATTTTACATTTTGAACGAGATTTTATTCATTAGTTGCAGGCGCTATTTTATTGATTTTATTTTGGACAATGGCTCATAGATTTTCTATTAGAAAATTCTGGAATGTTTCTAGGACATGTCTCAAATTTTACCAAAATGAGTCCAAGTTAGCCGGAAACCATACTTGAGCCACGTGAGAGCTATGCGCAGGAGCTCCATCCTGCTTGAAAATGTCTTATAACATTTTCCGCGTCAGAACCATTCCGTTTTCTTGGCTTCTTTGCATCATAGTTGCGAGATACTTCTTGAGTATGGTCTCCTCATACTATGAAGACGTCACAGTTTGTGATTGAGGTATAAAATGAAGTTCACTAAGAGCCCGGTAGCTCATAAGACCTCAGACGTGAAACTTCACTTTTGGAGTCGGCACAACATCTTACTTTTTGCAAGTCCAAACGCAATCAGTTTGGCGAATGAGATTGTAAAAAGTTCAAAGGTGGACTTGTCAGAGAAAATTACTCTTCTCAAGTAATTTATTGACCAATTTTTCTTCTCACGACAAAAAATATGTCGGTTTTTCTTCTGGAGCATGTATTTTTTAGCCTGACCGTTTTCTATGGATTGGTAATCTAAATAATGAATTTTCTTTTCCTCAGCTGTTGTCATTATTTTTTAACTCCTACCAAGTTTTTTCATTCCTGCATCAGCAGAATGAAATTGTATTAAATCAAATGCACCTGTGCAATCAAAACTGTCAACAAGTGTGCATTGTTGTTGATAGATAGATTTTTCAATGGTATCGGTCACTTGTGAAAGAGCCGTCTCAGTTGACAAACCCCCTGTATAGCCATGTTGTGAGTAGAGTGTTGGAATAACTTCTTCAACCTCCCAGTGTAAAATACACTCAAGTTCTTTAAGCATAAAGTCGGAAAGAGTTATCGGTTTGAAGGATTTGGCCTTCCCTCATTCTCTCCCCTTCATCCCAGGAGGTTGCCAGGAGAGGTGTATTTGCAATTATGTTTTTTCGGAAATATTCTCCAGAAGAATCATCATTTACGTAAATGAACTCTCTTTTATTCGTATAGCCACACCCTTCGTAGTTAAGAATTAGGTCTCCGATTGGCGCAGACAGACGACGTATGAAGTCTGTGTCAAGTATTTTAATAACTTTGTTCCATTCAATGATGGAACTATGGTCACCGTTCTTTCTTATAATGACAATTTCGTTTGGCTCCATAGCAACGTTGGTGTAAAGGAAATTCTTTTTGTGCTTAGTTTCTTTTTTATATTCTTTATTGTCCTCAGCAGGCATTTGAGGACTATGATATCTCTTTGAAGGAGGGGTTTCATTAGTTGGGCCCTCATAATTCATAATTTCATAATGCTAGGGGCTTGTATTGAATCCTTCTTTTTTGTATCAGGATTTTTCTTGTTATTGGCCTCTTTCGAGCTCCTTTTTGATTCCTTCTTTAGAACATTGTATTGGAATTAGAGTCAAATCACACATGTTGGTGGCTATGTCAAGAAATAGTAAGCCCAGAAAGTATCAAAATCTCTAGAACACCCCTGTTGTTCATTTTTTGAATTGTCTTTAATGTATCAAACAACATTTTCCTATTTATTGGGCGTACCATTTTCTTAAGTACGAGACAATGCTGACATCAGAGACTTATTTAAGATCACTGTCACATAATATAAGGCCGCCAATTTTCTTTTTGAAGAATTAATTGCAGGTCTGATACTGCCTTATGGCTAATAACTGGCCAAAACTGAATTTTCAATGGAACTTTCATTTCCACCTCATTTTTATTTCTTGCCAATATCATATCTGTTGGAAGATTTGGTCAATAAATTAATAAAATGAACTCTCATCACTATAGAAGACATTCATGGTGCGGTGTTTATATTCACGGCAGAAATGAAGTCAAGCTTTCCTTTGATCTTCCGAAAGTTGGGATACAGGCTAGGTTTTTGGGGAAATAATTCAAAGTTTGTTTCAAGTAGGATTGAATATGGGATGTTCCTTTACAGTCAATCTTGCACTAATTTTCCTTGCGTATTGACTTTCTTTGGTCAAATAATTTGCAATCACAAGTTTGACAACATTAATTATTATTTTTGTACATACTGTACATAAAAAAGAAAATGTAGAGTGATAATCCCTGGCAGATAAATATTTTTTCTCACCAACGAAAAAGATGGATAAGTAGCACTATAATTCAAACTACATGCAACTCTGTTGTGTTTACATAATAATATAATTTAAAAAAATATATTATTCTGCTAAAGAACACTTATTAATTTATCTATATAACATATGCAGCATATGAGAAATACCTATTTATCATAATATCATTATAAATTGAATTAAAATATGCCACTGCATAGTGGATATACAAGGTTATTATCAAGTTTTAAAGGTTCTATAATTGGTGCAAAATGTTTTAGCAAGCAGATTGGCTTAAACTCAATGCTAGATAAACACCGAGAAAATATATAAGAAAGGTTGAACAAAAAAATACCGCATTAAGTCATAAAATTTAACTGCTACAATGATCAAATTTTGCCAAAAACTTTCTAACAAATTCCATATGGACAAAAAATTGATTCAATGTAGAGGTAACAGTCAATCTTTGATGGTATAGGTAGAAGTGTGAAGCTCTGATGATAAGTTTCCTTTGAGTTTTCTACTGGAAGATCTTCACATGGAGCAGGAAGTTTTTTCCCCCGTAAAAATCGATAAGGCCTCTTCGAGTCCAAATTTCAAACCACACCAATTATTTTGCATAGGCTTATCTAGAGTCAAAAGTGAAAAGTCCATTCCTATCAGAATGTGATTGTGGTATATTTTTAGAATATCATCTATGTTCCGTGGGTGGAACATTTGGAAAAATACATATGTACATCCAGCATCTCTTTCCACTCTAATTTATAGATGAATTGACTAACAATGGATTGAATAAGTGCAATTATAAAAAATAAGCTAACTATTATTTTTACTGTTTCCTAAGTTTAATTTTGTCTAATTAATTATAGCAAAAAAATACATTTAAAACTTATGAATAACACTGTATAAATATATTAAATATCATTTTTCAAGCCAAATATCTCAAATTGTCATAAAGCAAAATGCTTCTCGCCCATGGATATGAGTATATTTGTATTAAAACTGAACAGACTTCAGCATCCCAGCTTAATATTTAATAAATGAGGATAAACTATTATGATGTTCATGGCGTACAAGTACAGTCAATACTTGAGCCAATCAAAAGACCTCGTCCTTTTTGACTTCTTCAGAGATATTTGATTTATACAAAGAATTACTTTCAAATTGATTATACTATAAAGGTTCGAGAGTAAATGATTGAGGAGCATAGGCTATATTTAACTCCAGCGTCCACGAGTCTTGTCTGAATTTATATGTTTCTATAACTGATACGAGTTATAGTACGAGTCCAAAAAAACCACTTCCTTATAAATGTTGAGAACAACATTGTTTACTGAAGTGAAACGTTGGAAGTTACGCGTGGTCAGGATGAAATGTAGTCTTAGGAACAGTAAGCAAACGAGAGACAATATCTCTCCTTAGAAAAATTACGTGTCTCCCAAAAAAGTTTACTAATTTCAAGGTTATAACCAATAGATATTTTCAATTATGATTATTACCAATGAGCAAGAAGTAAAATGTAATATATGTATTTAAATCCTCTTTTGAGTGACGATTCTGAAGCCGGTTTCCATCAGAAATTTGGTAGAAGAATAAAATATGTTGAAAATACGTACGATCCCATGTTCATTCTTAGAAATCGGTAAGATATAATAGATTTGAATTCTTCCTTGATCCTCCAAAGTAAATTTATCTTTAGATTTTTGCAACACATAATAATGATAAATACGCAGTTCTCAACGCACTCTATGAAGGATAATAATTAAAAAAAATGAACAAAACAGCAATATACAATAGTTTACTTTATTCTATAGTTCGAATAAATGAAGAACTGCACTGCCTCCTTTTAGTTTCAGATGTTCTTGTTCTACTATACATAAGGTTGAACCTTTTGATACATATTGTCGTGATGATAATATACTTGTACATTTTTTTTAAAATTTTTAACTCACGCAAAAATTATAAATAATAAAGTCATAATAATCGAATGATATTATAATTCAATATATTCAATAACAAAAAATTGCTTATTGACTAAATATATTTTTAATAATATTTTCAATGTGTATAGGGTTTTATTTGAAATGTCATGAACAAATAACATGCTAAAGAAGAATATTTGCTTAGACGACCTTGGTCGTGTAAATAATATTTAGTATCTAGAATTCTTCAAAAATTTGAAATTTTTATGTGTTTCCCATCCCTCTTGACTGTATTGAATTAAATTACATCAACTCGTATATGCAATTTTTCATTGATTCAATTGATAGGTGTTTTGTTGTTATTAATTCATTAACAAATAATCGGCAGATTAAAAACAAAGGAAGATTCAAACTATTTACAGCGATTGGTTGAGCACTTATAAATTATAATTATAGTATTTACATTAGTTTTTTGCTATTAGTTTCAAGAATAATATCTTAACTGCTTGTTGTTTCAGTATTCATTGGTTTGAATTATCTTTGGACATAGTAATCATGGTTCTATATTGTTATGCCTACGGCTACTCAAATAAGAGCACTAAACCTGGTCTTATATTCCATAAAATTCCTAGAGATCCAGGCCCATCAAACTTAAGATTTAACCTTAAATTTAATTTAATGTCTATGATTTCCTTCAAAAATAGATATGCACCAGAAATGGATACTTGCTGTTCGACGAAAGGATTTCCCACCTTCTCCTATTTCCGTCCTTCCGGCTTTTTAACCGATGACTTCTTGGATGGACAAAAATAAAATTCAGAAGAAGTTACAGTTTAATTCTGTACCTTCAAAATTTGAAGTTACACCTTTGAATTTTCCATCTAAGGGGAGAAACAGTTGACAACTTGAATAATATTCAAATAATTACTGTTGAAAATAAGATTGATCCTATTGAATCCATCATCATGGATCATTCATATGCTTTTCTATCTGATATTTTAGTGGCGAAAGCCAAGTATGATCGTTTTCAATCTTTGATAGAAAAAGACCATCTTAAAGAGAAGAAACAAGGACAGAAGCTCCATAATGCATGTTTTAAGAATCGGACTACAAAATTAGAATTGAATGAAGTTGTAAAAAGTATTAAAGAAAAAGAGCTTTTACAGCACTATAACTTTTCAATTCTTGAAGGACATTTGAATAACGTTTAATTTGAAATCGTTCAAGGATTGCTGGAAAATAAAAATAAAACAACTACGTTTTCACCAGGAGTGAGATATTTTTCTACAACTCTTCTTTGCTACAGTCCAAAGGCATTTGATTTCTTTTCTCAACTTCTGACTTTACCGAGCCAGCGAACAATCCAAAGATACATAGGCAGAATTTATTGCTATCCTGGATTTCAAGTACAAGTATTTGAGGAGCTGAAAGGCCGGAGCAATGACCCTTATTTAAAAGAGGCTAGCCTTTATATAGATGGTATGCCCATTAAACCGATGATTGAATTTGATAATAAGCTAGGAACGTGCTTTGGTTATGTTGACTTTGGTGGTCAAAGCAACGGTGGCGAAGATATACCAGCAAATGAATGTCTTTTTGTGATGCTCGTTGCCCTTAAAAGCTTTTGGAAATGACCTATTGCTTACTTCTTAATCAATGGAATTCCAGTATCTGTGCTTGCAGGAATCATTCGTCAAGCTATGGTATTTGCATTTGAAGGCGGTGTTATGGTTAGATCTGGGTTTATGGATGGCAACATCTCAGCATTAAATATTCTCGGCTGCATTCTTCAACCTAAGATAAATGACTATTAATGAGTATGAAATTGATAATATAAGTATGATTCCTTCTTTTAAATTCAGAATATTGAAGACATATGTACAAAATTCCCTTATCCATACAAAAATAAAACCGTAGTTGCAATCTGCGATCCTCCTCTTATGGCCAAAAAATGTTAGGAATCTGTTTGGGTATTACAAAGCATTATGTGGCCCAATAAAGGTGTTATCAGATGGTGTTATCTTAAGAACCCCATGAAATTCATTCCAAGCATGCTTTTAGGCTTGGTAATAAGCTAACGGGACGCCATATTTCATTTAAAAATTGCAAAATGAGAGTTAAATAAGCTATTCCGTTAATGTCAGACTCAGTCGCTAGATCATTGAAATTGGCTCTTGAAAACAAAATTTATGGGTTTGAAAGTGAAGATGTTCTTGTTACAACAGAAATTCTTGAACAATAAGATTTCTGATATTATGAATAGTCGATCCAAGTACGGCTACAAATTAAACACAGCATTGTCTCCAACTAATATAGTTCAAGCGGAGGAAATATTCAAAAAATTCATTCATATGTATGAAGTTTTAGCGAGAAGTGATGTGATTAAAATAATTGCTTCTAGGTGACGCACTGAGCCATTAGGCTTAGTTGCCTGTATATATTCTCTAAGGCATCTTGTGGAACTAATAAAGTCTGGTGAAATAAATGTGCAATATATTTTTTCTCATAAATTTTAGCAAGACCATTTGGAACATCTCTTTTCTGCAATCAGACAAAGGAATAGATGGTGTTTCAATCCAAGTCCGAAACAATTTAGATAAGCCTTTAGGTAATATTTGAAATGTTTAATGGTTTAATTTTGGTTCATTGTTTTGTTTTTTATGCTAAATATTTAACTTTTATTGCATATTTTTGTATAGAAAAATTATATGCCTTGCTGGTGGAGGAATCATTCAAAATGTTAACAGGAACTGTATGAAATTCCACAAGATGAAACTATCTTGTTAACTGTGGCCAATGTTATTGATGAACAACGTAGATCATTGTAATAAACGATCAAAACGACTCTACAGAGATACGTCTTGAATTATACTCCTGCAATGACGAAGTAAATCTTAAAACCTCGCACTTAAGAAGATGTAATGCTTCAGACTGCAGAATAGGTAGCGCATCAATTTTATACAATGTAGGCTATTATGTATATGTACTGCAAAAAAATATTAAATGTCTAATTTGCAAAAGAGCATTATTTCATAATAAAGAAGATCCTTGTTTAGAATCATCCTTAATTTCATTTAAAAATTATTACAGTTATTATCCGAATAGAGGACTTATTATACCGTCAGGCTCAATGAGTCGACTTTTTTTTCTGTGTGAATAATATTTCGTTAGCACAATGGCTCAATTGACATAATTAAACTTCAAGAAAAATATGGACTATTTTGCAAGCTCTAAAGATATTTTTTTGAAATTTGATAATTTTTAGTCCAATGATGACTAAAACAAGTCTTTTCTTTAAATCAATAATTGTTTTCTGAGTTACGTTAAAATTATTTGACTTCTATGTCCCTAAAGACTATGAGTTGTGTTCAAAATATGGCATCTCTATTTCTTTTAAATCTCCGAGTTCAACTAAGATATCAAATATATTCCTATATTTATTATTATACGACAAATGTGAACAGCTGAAGGTAATGAAACAGCCTTTTGCATCCCTTGTCAACTCTATATATTTCTTTCTCTATGAGAAAAACACAAATACTACCATGGATTACACAAGAGAAAATATTTTTCTTCGTGGTATACATTAGCCTTCATAAATCTCCCTTCTTTTTTTCTATAGCTTAATATACTTACTCCTTTGAATGTATGATCAATGAGTCTTTTGACCTGATTCCTAGTTGTAGTCAGAGCTGAGGAGGACGCTAAACAAATATCCCCATAGCTCTTTGAGATCTCCGGACCTCTCTGTGAAGAGGAAAGATCTTGCCTCAACAAAAAAGATATAATGGAAGTCTGTTCAGTCTTTATGTTGTGTTTACAGTTGGTGATCATTAACGATGGCTATCAAATTGAATAATACAATAGCTAATTGTTCAATTTAGATCTCAGATGAAATAATTTTGTTTTAAAATGGTATTTAATATTAAGTAAACTTACTTCAAAATATTGTACTTCCGCTTACTCCTTATATACATTGTTTGCAAGCTCTGTAATTCGAAGTGGATTGATTCATATATAAAAATATTAGTAAAGTTCAAATCCCTTTCTGTTTTTCATTGATATAAATATTTTTATTTTTGAAGTACCAGGTGATAATTATCAAAAAAAAAAAAAAACCTTTCTACAAAAAGATTATGCTTATATCTACAAATATACTTTTAATCAAAATATGCACAAATATTTAAAGTTTTTTAAAAAAAATAGTTATAAGGATTGTACATTAATTAATATTCTTTTTTTTTTGTGCAGAATAAAATATTTTATAAAAAAACCTTTTTCTGAAAAAAAGTTTCTAAATATTCTTAAAATTATTTATCTTTATATATAAATTAATATTTGACATTTATTTTAGAATTTGTATCAAAAACTCCAATATCTTCTTTTTTTTAATTTTTCGAAAGTTTTTATCACGTTTCTGTGAATATTAATGACGTATTTTGAGCTTATAACATTTAAAAGGAAGTAAGTCTAAAAAAGATAATAAAACCTCACAAAAACAAGAAATAATAAGTAAAGCAGTATTAGTTTTATAAAAAATATACATTATTATTGACTATAAGTTTGTAAATAATGGGTTGGGTGACATAAAAATTTCGTTTTTTCAATTCTTTAAAGAAGTCTTACTATCATTCAATAAAGCTCTGTTCTCCTCTATAACTTGTTGCCAACGAGAATTCAACTTCATAGTGCCTTTCTCGTAGAAGCCCTTGCCCATATTGAAAAAAAACTTGGACAACCAATTTGCACTGGTCTCTATTGAGGCCAAATTTGAACCCCAAATCGCGTTAGCCATTGACAGAAACAGGTGGTAATCACTTGGTTCCAGGTCAGGACTATAGAGTGGATGCATAAGAACTTCCCGTCCGCCCTCCTGGAGCTTCTGGCGCGTCATCGAAGATTTTTGCGGCCTGGTGTTGTCTTGATGATGTCTTGTAGTCTCCTATTCGCCAATTCTGACCCCTTCTGTTGTATTGCCAGCTTCAAACGGTCGAGTTGTTCTCAGTGGAGGGCATAATTTAGCAGAAATTTTTTTGTTCGAACAGAAATCCCCCCCCGTATACATAAGGAATTTTCTTGGTCGCTTTCGACATGTTTTTCCCTTTTAGGTAGTAAAAATATAAAATATAGGAAATTTCTGCCTATGAGACTGCATGATATTTCAGGACTTAGCCGGCCAGTGCAGTTTTATCCATTAAGTGTTTGTATTATAGATTCACAACCTTTATAACATCTTATCGTATACTCCGATGTGACTAATAATGAACAGGATATATTTAGTATAAAAAAAAGGAGAGGAAATACGAAATTACTTTTTCCCCAACCTAAAATATAACGTACATATTATGAGTTGTCACTTGAGAAATTATCCTGGGATTTTGTGAGAAAAGCTCAGCTTTTATATCAAAGCTAAGAAAATACTGAGAAAGATTTATATTTCACAATTTTTTTTTTCTATTTAGAGAATGAAAAAGGGGAAAAACAATCTTGAAAGTACGTGATTATTTTATTGCCTTTAAAGTTTTAGTAAAAATATATTTTTGGTTTGTTTTGAATAAAAAAAATGTATATATAATATCCGAATGTGATTCAAAGTTTCATTTTATTACATAATCATGTATTTAACCAATTATTTTTTCAAAGCCTTGAAATAAATTCCACAATAGGCATTTTTCACATTTACGAGGGTGGTCTGAAAAGTTTCCAATCTCTACGCAAACATGTTATGAACCGGAAATAAAAGCTAGTCACATCTATTTAACATCTGTTGACAGTTACACAACCAAGTTTCAGCCATTTTGGACTCGCAGTTGCTATATAACTGTCATTTGAATGTGTTGTTGTAAAAAAAAATTCTGAATTTTTATTTTTGGCATAGTCTTCTAGTAACTCTACACGAATCTCCTAGCGAGGTTAAAAACGAAACATGTTACAAAATGGGAGCATCGATGGGAAAAGTGTGTAGATTTACTGTTAAAAAATTTAAATTCAGAATTTTTTTTCACAAAAACACTAATATCAACTCACTGAAACGACTGTTATATAACAACTGCAAGTCCAAAATGGCTGAAACTTTCGTGAATAGCTCTCAACATATGTTAGATAGATGGTATACCTAGCTTTTATTTTGTAAAATCCATCTTCATGTTTTCAGACCACTTTCGTATAAGACCCATGTGACACTTTTTCCGAAAACTCTAATAAAAAAAAGTCAAACTTCATACCCTTGACCCCCAAAAGCATAGGAAAAAGTGCAGAAACCTAAAACTATAAATATAAATAGGTTGTTTTATTTAATAGGTCATCTCCATGTGACATTTGACGTCACTAACATAAAAAAGTGGACTCGGAGACTCTTCGTCACAATGTTTTACACATGAACTTAAAAAGGCCTGGTTCTTATGAGTAATGACATAGTTTTATTAAATTATATATTTTAACTTATTCATATTTATGAAAGCAAAATAAATCAATTACGGTGAAGTTGTTAGACTATCCTTTGTTCTTTTCTTTTTTTTAAAAAGCCCAGAATTTCTTGGAGACTATTATTAGTGTATGTAGGTACATTATATTGTACTTAATATGTATAAAAAATCTCTTTCATAAAAGTATTTTCCTTTTCCTTTAAAAAATCAACCACAAAATATTTTATCCGAGCTTTCGAGTCCTCTTGAAATGAGTCAAAAGTTTCTATTCTTCCTAATATTTAGAGAATGTAAAAAGTTTTTTACTTGTACTGTTAGTAAAATAGTTATAACTTTTTGTGTGTGTCCAGAGGGAAAATAAAGATTTCTTTTATTCTAATATGGGTATTATTAGAAAGTGGATGCATGATAAATTTTCATTTGATTACTAGAATGATTCCATAAATTGATCTCTAAGGAGATATCCGTTGACTTAAGACCTGACTAAATTTATGAATAAAAAAAAAATATTTAATTGATGAAGTAAACAGTTCTAGCCGTTTTTTGCTTTATTTTGAGTGTAAAAAAAATGAACATGTCCATAAATGTACCATAAGCACTACATTTGGAGCTCAATTTTTGTTTATAACTAAAAACTCTGTAGATATAATACAATTTACTTAATATATTAAAAGCAGTAATCATGTCGTATTATAAATAATACTAGTAAAAATTCAAAAATAAACACAGCCAACATCAAGTTTCAAAAATATATTTCAGCTTTTAAAAATTGTATTATCAAAGTATAGATAAAAGAATCAGAAGCTATTAAGTTTATTTCTGAAGTCAATAAATTTAAATAACTTCACAGTTCCCTTTTAAATAGCATCTAGTTTATTATAAACTGTTGATATATTATTTCACAATCTCTAATCATTGAGTTTAGATTGATCATATCAATCACTTTAAGATTCAAATTTTTTGAATCAAATATAAAGGTACCTATGAAAGAAGTGCATGCAATTAGTTTGGTTCATGTACTGAAATATTAAATCTTCTTATTTTATAAGTCAAAATATGAAAACAATATAAATGAAGATAAACTATTAAGTATTCAAAGTTATATCAATATAATACATGTACTTGCCCAAGAAATACATGGAGACAAGATTTTGTTGATAAACTAAAAGTCGGAGCTAGTCACTCTGTATCCAAATCATCGTCGTTATTATTATAGTATTATTTCGTTGTCTATTCTTGGGGTTAAAAAAATCAACTCTGATATGATATATCCACCTATTTCAGAACTCATATACTGATAGTGATAGCTCTTCCCCGAAAACCTCAGTCAGCACTCTTCATTATAGAGATATCGTAGATATATCTTGTAGTAACTTGCATACTCTTTCTTTATTCCTTCGTATGATGTAAATTTGGAAAACTTTTGTCCTATTAATCTTGGAGTAAGAAACGGAATTCCAATGGATGAGGGATTAGTTTGGTGTTTTTCATCTTCCTCTCATGAAATTCCTTCCTCAACCACTATAGGGAAATACATTTACTGTCATGGAGAAATATTTGATATCTTGAACCCCATATAACAACAATGAAGTAAATACTTATCC